>NC_060956.1:2527500-2535000 GCF_910589235.1 Vespa crabro | reverse complement strand
AAATATATACACATACATAAACATACACGTACACATACATAAACATACACATACACATACACATATATATATACATATATATATTTTCGTCATTCAACTCGTTATCGAAGAAAATAAACAAATAGTAGCGTGAAGAAACGTGACCTTGAAAAGGGTAATCCTACGTATCGAAGAAAAATTATATTTATTATTTACCAAATAATATCTATGGGGTATATAATCATCGGATGAATTACTATCATTCATTTATTTCAAGTAAAAAATTTGACTCGATCGAAGTTTATTCTATCCAATTGTCACGTAGTCGTTCTCCCGAAGTTTATCCTATCAAGAATATTATTTCGAATACGCTGAGTTGGTTGTGTTGTTGTTAATCGAGACGTCGTTCTTGCGTTTCGAACGGACATGGTTAAAAAGTTCGAGGACGTTTCTGTTAATTCCGTGGACGAATAACTAACTCGTCATACATGAAAAAGAGAGAGAGAGAGAGAGAGAGAGAGAGAAAGAAGGGGAGTCAGTCTAGCCTGTATATTTATAAGTCGTTCGCGATTTCTTCGCGCTAAAAGCTCCGTCGACACTCGCAGGACAGCGTTAATGAATTTCTTTTCTTTTTCTTTTCTCTCTTTCTCTCTCTCTCTCTCTCTCTCTCTCTCTCTCTTTCTTTCTGTATGTCTCTGTGTGTGTGTGTGTGTATGTGTGTACGCGTGTTCTGGGTCCTCGAAAATGCAGTTACGTGCGATCCCTCGAAGCTGACGCCATTGTGGTTCCGGCTCGGCCCCTCGTTCACCGCATTAACAGGCATGACTTGAAAAATGTGGTTCCTAACACCAGCGTCCCGTCGGTCGGTCGGTCCATCCGTTCGTTCGTTCATTCGTCGGTCGACTCTATCTATCTCTCTTTCTCTCTTTCTCTCTCTCTCTTTCTCTCTCTCTCTCTCTGGCGTGGTGGAATGACCGACGAGATCGTATTATTAATGCGTCTTCTTGCCTCGTTTCGTTGATAGTTTAGGCCCCGGGTCGAGGGCATACAGCGGATGGAGGAGGCGAATTACAAAATCAGAAATTGCCGGTGTATTAACGGCCTTGGTCGTAGACACTTTCATTTGATTCTTTTTCTTTCTTTTTCTTTTCTTTTTCTTTTATCTTTTCTTTTATCGTTCATTTTTTCTTTTTTTTCCTTTTCTTTTTTTTTTTTTTTTGTTTATCCCTTTCCCCTTTCTCACCTTTCTTTTTCTTTTCCTTTTTTTTCTTCTTCTTCTTTATTTTAACTCTTTTTTTTTTCATGATCCTCCTCCTGCTCTACCTCTTCATCATCATCATCATCATCATCATCATCATCATTATCATCATCATCGTATTTCCTCGTTCATTCATAAGAAATGGACAGGAAACAATTCCATTCTTCTTTAGCTTCTGTCTCTCTCTCTTTCTCTCTCTCTCTCTCTCTCTCACTCTATTTATTTCTTTTTCTTTTACTTCTTATACATTTTCTTCTTTTTCATCTTCTTCGTTTTCAGTTGGTTCGTATTCCATCGTATTCCGTCGAATCCAATGAAAAACGACTGAACGAATGGAAGAGTGGAATGAGGAAAGGGTGGGGATAGGATAGGATAGGGTAGGGTAGGGTAGGGTAGGGTAGGGTAGGGTCGGGTCGAGTCTGGTGGGGTGGAGGGGGTAGGGGGCGGGGAAGAGTTTTAATCGAAGCAAATTAAAAGTGAAGTTACGCAAAGGAGTAATTAAGTAAGCTCGCGAGATCCCGCTTCGAGAGATTTCTCTCTCTCTCTCTCTCTCTCTCTCTCTCCTTTTTTCTCTTTCTTTTCTTTCTTTCTCACTCTCTCACTCATTTCATCTTTTCTTCTTCTTCTTCTTCTTCTTCATCTCCTTCTCCTTCTTTTTTTTTCTCTCTTCTTTTCTCTCCCTTCTTTTTTTCTTTCTTTTTTTTTTTTCTTTTTCCACTTTTCTACTCTTCTCTCGGCTTTTGTTTCTTCGTGGCAGACTGTAGCCATCCAGTGCCCCGTCATTTTTCTTCTTTCGCGATTATTGAACGTCAACTTGTCGAAGCTTAACCTGTTCTATACCCCTACCCGCCCTCTTTTATTCTCTTTCTTTAAACACCTTATTTGTCCTTTTCTCTTCTTCGACCGACGAAGGCCGTCCCGATGAGTTTCTGACAAATTGCATTCTCTATCGTCTCACTATCTCCCTTCATTCTTTGTTTTTTTTTTTGTTGTTTTTCTTTTTCTTTTTCTTTTTTATACTAATAAAGAAGATTATTTACTAATAGTAATAAATTTTTTCTTTTTTTTTGTTTTTTTGTTTTTTTTTTTTTTGAGATAACGATGGACAAGTATGTGTGCGCGTTTGTGTACGCGCGCGCGCACGCGAATGATATATTGATGAGATTTCTTTGAATTTATTTCTCTTCTTTTCTTTTCATTTTTATTTTTTTTTATTTTTTTTTATTTATTTTTTCCTTCAAAATAAATACATACGTCGTATATTTAGAGAAAAATCAAACAAAAAAATGTAAATATTTTCTTTAGCATTTCAATATTAACGTTAAAAGAGATATTGTCGTAGAATAAGATAGATCATGTGCATTCGAAGATATATAATGTATGATAAGCCTCTTAAATAATCCGATAGATTGTGAGAGACGAATAGAGAGAAATAGAAACTATCATACGGGTACAGTAATTTAAAGATTAAACTCAATTATATATATATATATGAATATATATATATATATATATATATATATATATATATATATGTGTGTGTGTGTGTGTGTGTGTGTGTGTGTGTACGTAAAAGTTGTTCGTCATTGGTTAGCACCGTTAACCCTGCTTTTCCAGCGACCCTCATTGAGGTAGTCTCAGTCACCGTCACATTTTCAAGAGGTATTGTCTCCTGACCTGCCCTTGCCCTCGAGCCGAGCAGAGTATAGCTTATATGCCTCGTGAATTTCTTATTGCGCCCATTGTCCGCTTAAGAGAAAGAAAGAAAGAAAGAGAAAGAGAGAGAGAGAGAGAGAGAGAGAAGTGGGAGTAGAGACGAACGACACACGAAGAAAGATTTCTGTGGACGATTTCGGGCCATAATACTACTACTACTACTACTACTACTACTACTACTACTATTACTACTACTTGGTTTTGAGCAATTTTACACGTAAAGGAAAAGAAAAGGTCATGTGAGGGGTTGAAGAAGAAGAAGAAGAAGAAGAAGAAGTATGATGAGAAAGGCTGGAGAAGAAAAGAGAAAGAAAGAAGTAAAGAAGAAATCACATTTTACATTTATAATGAATCGTAGGCTTTTAAAGGAGAAGTAATAGTAGACGACGAAGAAGAAGAAGAAGAAGAAGAAGAAGGAGAGATGAATGAAAAAAGTAGAGATTCGCGTTCTTCTCGTCCTTTTCATCTTCGTTTTCTTTCTCCTTGAATTTTTCTCGACGACGTTTTATCCTCAATCTCGAGAGTGAGAATTTTCGTTCGATCGAGTCTAAGAGAGTGTAAGGTGTTTGGTAGGATAAGATTCATAGGGTGAGAGAAGTTCACATGGTAGAGTGAAGACCGATGGAAAGGAAGAAGAAGAAGAAGAAGAAAGTAGGCGAGGGGAGGGAGGGAGAGTAGTGGAAAAGTTTGAATAAAATATTTCTGATCGTACGAGGCACGTGCATTGTCTTTTTCCACGTTGCTGAAAGTTTAAGTCCTTTTATCATCATCCCATAGCGTCGACCTTGCCGTTTAGGATCGTTTATACGTAATGCATAGAATAAAAAGAAAAGAAAAGAAATAGAAAGAGAGAAAGAGAGGAAGAAAGAGAGAGAGAGAGTGAGAGAGAGAGAGAGGGAGAAGATATAAGTAAGTACTTTACGTACGTATGTATGTGTAGTATACGTGTGTATCGCGTAAAATCAATGGTTGGATCGGTTCCCTTTTTCTTAAAGTAACTGCTTTAAAATCTCTTCGTTCTTTCGAATAGAGATTTCAAAAGTATTATTGTAGGTCGTCCAAAGAAGAAGAAGAAAAAAAAAAGAAATAAAGAAAGAAAGAAAGAGAAATAAATGAATAAATAAATAAATAAATAAATTTAAAAAAGGAATAACACAATGTTTCGTTTTATTATAAAATACAAAAAAAAAAAAAAAAGAAAAAAAGAAAAAAAAAAGAAGAAAGTAGCTGCGTTAATTATTCGCCATTCCTCTGGAGAACTAATTGTTCACGGTGAAGCAAATAAATGAAAATAAATAAACAAAGAAAGAAGTAATAATGAAATATTTCGCTTTTATATATATATATATATATATATAAAGAAAAGAAGAAAAAGAAATTGCGTTAATTATTCGTCATTCCTTTGGAAAGTTAATTGTTCACGGCGAAGCAAATAAATGAATAAATGAATGAATAAAGTAAATAAAATAAATAAGTAAATATGTTCACACATTGTTGAAAAGTTTAAATAGATTTAAAATGAAATAACGTTGAAAACTTTATCCCATTGAGAGAGAGAGAGAGAGAGAGAGAGAGAGAGAGAGAGAGAGAGAGAGAGAGAGAGAGAGAGAGAGAGAGAGAGAGAACCCATTGGAAAAAATGATTGAGGAGCTTCGAAGAAGAAGTCGAGGATGTTTCATTAAGGCCCTTCGATTCTACCTGCTCTTTCCTTTTCATCGAAGAAATCCAAGGCGATAAAAATGATCCACAGTGGTAGGTTCGTGATTGATCGTGAGCGGTGGATTAGATTGAAGGGAAGAGAGAAAGAGAGAGAGATAGAAAGAGACAGAGGAATAGTTCGAAGGTGGGAGAAAGAGAAAAGGTAGAACGAGACGATGAACCCTTCGAAGGTATACGGGATAGCTAACTTTCTGTACGCGCGCGTGTGTGTGCGTGTATATATGTATATGTATGTTGTATACGATGTGTGTACTCTTAGCTCTCTAGGTATTGTAGTTCTGGTGCGTGCGACACATCGTCGATGCACCGCATAATCCAGAGTGGGTCATTAATGTTACATCGAGCAAGCGAAGGGACAAGCCAAGCAGTCAGGCAGGCAGTCAGGCAGGCAGGCAGGCAGGCAGGCAGGCAGGCAGGCAGGCAGGCAGGCAGGCAGGCAGGCAGGCAGGCAGGCTGGCAGGCAGGCAGGAAGGCGTCCCTTAAGAATTACGAGCGGATTTTATCCACGAATTATCTCGTGGTTAGATTCATCTTCGTCGCGCGTATACAACGGCAAAGATTAAAAGACAAAAAAAGAAAAGACAAAAGGAAAAGAAATAAACTGAATCTTACGAGACCTTCTTGCGTGAAATCTCGTAGAAAAAAAAAAGAAAAGAAAAGAAAAAAAAAAAAAAAAGATAGAACAGTACGAGAAGAAAGAAAAATATTTTTCATTCTCCAATTATTTTTCATTTATTATGCGTGTTCGTTACAATTTCCATACAAATTTTCATAAATACATATATGTATATACATATATATGCATTTACGAAATACAAATGCTCCCGGTACGTTTTTAAAACGAGATAATCATCAATGAGATTTAACGAGCTCAACGATGAAATGAAAAAAAATTTCGATTCTTTAAGATAGATAAAGGAAATATTAGATAATGAAATACAATTTTTTTTTTTTTATCGTAAAATTAATACATATTAAATTGACCTCGTGTGTAACATATACATTATTATTAGTTAGTTCGTTGTAAGTAATTTTATAGTACTGAGGATTGTTTAAATTGTTCATTGTTAAAAGTGTTCGCGATCAGAAGTAAGAGATAGATAGATTGATATTAAATAGATAGAAGATGAATAGAGATGATTAAATGGATAAAGACCGAGACGGAGAAAGAAAAATATAGAGAAAATCTCTGTGTTTTCTGTTTCTGTTTATCGAAGGAGATAACAATGCGCAATTAGTCGGAAAGGAAACGTAGGTATATATGTTAAACGGGTACACGTCTCGTTAGATAGAAGCGGCCTGTCGAAGTCAGTCAGGCAAACGCGTCCATACGAGAGGGAGAGTGAAAGATATATATATATATATATATATATATATATATATATATACATATATACATATATACATATATATATAAGCTCGTGCTGTAAATCGAGATACGCACGAATTACCTTCGCTCATACTACCCGAATGCTGTTTATATTCATTAGTAAGTGCGCAGCGCGCGTAGGTGGTAGGCTTACGATGTTAATCGTAACCTTACACGGCTACGCTTTTCTCGGTAATTAAATCGTCGCTTGTAAGAGCCACCCTCGAGAATGACGTCGATGGTAGAGGTAGGTAGGTAGGTAGATAGGTAGGTAGGTAGGTAGATAGGTAGATAGGTAGGTAGGTAGGTAGGTAGGTGTCAGTTGGTGCTGATGGTTTCACGATTCTACAATACTACGCTTCTGCCGTTAATTGTATTCAAGAACGAAAATTAAATTCTTATTATTATAATCTGGAATATCTTTAGTCGTGATTCTCGACGACTAACGAGACTTACTAACTATGACGAAAGATTATTAATTGTGCATACGTCCATAAACATATATATTAACAGCGCCGTAGAGTCAACATATGTTAAGTTTATATGTATATCTATGATATATGTCTGTATGCATGCGGATTGGTGATAGATAACAGAATTCTCACTTTAATAATGCTAATTCCCTATTTGTCGAATTTTTCTTTTTTTCCAATGATTTAATATTAAACTGATCTATTTATACGGATGATGATGCATGAAAAGATAAATGTGTCGCGTCTATTTGGAAAAGTATGAGTTACCTCTTTGAGAGAATTTGTTTTTAAACGATATGATATTAAAAAGAAACAAAAAAAAAAGAAATAAGAAAAAAAATTAATATATATATATATATATATATATATATATATATATATAAGGAAATAAACTAAAAGAGATCTCCGATTTTAATGTAATATATGAGAGAAAAGTGATTTATCTCGATTTACCTGACTTCCAACTTTAACTTGAAGAGAAAGAGATTAAAACGAAAAATTCATTCGGTAAAGGTTCGTAAGATTAATAGAGCTACCTCCTGCATTATATGTATGTATGTATGTAAATATGTATATACAGGAATATATATAATAAAATTGCTTGTATATCCTTACTAGTGACTATCGTAAAAAAAAAAAAAAAAAAAAAAAAAAAAGGAAAAAAAGAAAAAAGAAGAAGGAAAAAAAAGAAAAGAAGAAAAAGAAAAAAAATTATCTCTTGTGTATCTCTCTGGTATAACAAATTATAATAATTTTTTCTCTCTCTCTCTCTCTCTCTCTCTCTCTCTCTCTCTTTTCAATTCAGGAATCGAGCGTTTTAACCAGGCACGTTTTCTTCTTCGCTATTAAGTCGTAGCCGGATGCGTGAAGAAGATTAAGATCGACAATATTTCTCGTTCGTTAGGTAAGATACTCACTATACAGTGGACAGGTGAAAGACGTCGATCGGTAAGACTAAGACTACGACAACGACAATAACGACAACG
>NC_060956.1:2517500-2522500 GCF_910589235.1 Vespa crabro | reverse complement strand
CTCGTATAGGTAAAAGAAGCTATGTATATATACATATATATATATATATATATATATATATATATATATATGTTTAAAAGAAAAAAAAAATTAGAAAGAAAGAATTTCCATTCATGGGGAGTATCAGAGTGATAGAGCGATACTGATCAATAATAATCTCGAATAATAATCGAACGCCTATTTAAGTGTTCGCGTTCAATAATACAATTTTTTTTTTAATGGACGATTATCGATAATATTAAAAAAAAAAAAAGGAAATATATATATATATATATATATATATATATATACAGTAAAATCTGTTTTTGTTCGGTGGATAGGGACCGCATAAAAGAAATCGTACAAAAAAATATTCGGAAATTTTATAAATTCTTACATATAATAAACAACTTTGTACGATATACTACTTAAAATTTTTTGTTTTTATGCGGTGGACAGGGTTCGCATAAAAAAAGTCGGACTTAGAAAATACATCAATGATTTATGAAATAGATGAGAGAATGCTTTCAATTAAATTAAATAATTAAATTAGATCTGAAGAAATTGACGCGTTTTCGGTAACGTTTCGATTAATTACACATTCAAGCCAGATCGTTTTCCAGCACGAATTTAATGTGTGTTGTTTGATTTGTCCAATTGCTGCAATAATATGGTTTATGCAGTCTAAAATTGAGAATTTTTTTCCAAACTTCAGTCAGGCTTAATTTTATCGTTCTCTAGCTTCTTCAAAATGTAGAAAAATAAAATCGCACAAAATCAATCGCACAAAAAAGAATTGCACAAAACCAGGTTTTACTGTATGTATATATAATTCAGACGATACAACACCGTTTTAATTATCTCAAATTGCCGAAGCTCTTCGTATAATCAATTCCTGAAGGGTAGTAATTTAACTTATATATGTATTAATGTATATATGTATGTATACGCGAGTAAACGAGAAGAATGAAGAAAAAGAAAAATGTCATTCTGACACACACACACACCCATATATATATATATATATATATATATATATATATATATATTTATATATTGCCATATTGACGAGCACGAAAGAGATACGATCGTCGTTTTATAGAATATAGAACCTATCAGAATGTAACCCGGCCAAGATCAAACGTGCGTTAGACGCCGCCTCGCAACAGAGAAAATCTTTTCTTCGTTGGAAAAAGTCGAACGACGACTGACGAAGGAAAAGAGAGAGAGAGAGAGAGGGGAGGGAGGGAGGGAGAGAGAGAGAGAAAGAGAGTATGTCGTACGCGTGTCTCTTTTTAAATTCTTACGACGATCGAGACGAGTCGATAAAACCAAGCGAATCGAGAAACGGCGGAAGTATTCGTAATCGACGTCTCTCGACGTCGAAGTCGATCTTAAAGAGAGAATAAAAAGAAAAAGAGAAAATAATGATGATGATAATAATAATAATAATTATTATTATTATTACTTTTATTATCATTATTATTATTATTTTTTAAATATCTAAAATAATTATTACATTTTTTTATTATATTATATATTAATAAAAAAACGTACATATTTTCTGAAAATCATTTTTGAGAAAAATATATATTACAATTTTTTTTGCTTTCTTTCATTGTTTTTCTTTATTATTATTATTATTATTATTATTATTATTATTATTATTATTATTATTATTATTATTATTATCACGTCAAAAGTTTGATATTTGCGTTAGAATATTGAGAGTGAACAATACGCAAATGATCGTCGTTTTCGTGTATCGTTCTTAAAAAAAAAATAGTTTGATCAACCATTTATTCCTGCTGAGAGAAAAAGAGAGAGAGAGAGAGAGAGAGAGAGAGAGAGAGAGAGAGAAGGAATCGAATTATACGGTCTACCCAGCCGCAGGGAATATCTCGCAATTAGACAAGCCACCAGTAACCAACCAACCACTCGCGTTCAGTAACCAGCACAGCAGGTATACATATCTTGCGTGGCTGTTAACCAGCCGTTTTGAAACGTCAAAAAACGTGCGAGAACACTTCTCCACACTCTTCAGGGGGTGAGAGAGAGAGAGAGAGAGACAGAGAGAGAGAGAGAGAAATGAGGAGAAGGAGAAAGAAGAGGGAGGAAAAGGGAGGCGCGGAGCGAAGGTAAAGAAAGAAAGAAAGAGAGAGAGAGAGAGAGAGAGAGAGAGAGAGAGAGAGAGACAGAGAGAGAGAGAGAGAAAGAGAGAAATAAATATATTGAGAAGAAAATAAAGAACAAACCTTTTCACGTTCTTTCTCTGAGCTTAGTTAACAAACTTCGTAGCCCTGCGAAATTATTGAAGAGAATGACATGGAATTGGATGGAGTAGGGATGGAAAAGGGGATAGGTAAAAGATACGTATCATCGACATTGATAGTTATTTCGAATCTTTCTCGTAGATTGAGATGTAGGGAGAGACGGGGAGATTGAACATGATAAGGTATGAGGAATTATACGATTAGAAATGTTACGAATATACGTCAGAATATAACGAAAGATTTGTCCTGATATTTTAGAAATTTCTCGTCAATAATACCCTCTACCCTTCATCTTCATCTTCTTATTTCCCCCTCCCCCTCCCACTCCCCGTCCCCGTCCCCCTTCCCCCGCCCTACTCACAGAATAATTTCTAGTACAATAATTATATAATCTTTCAATGCCCGCCGGCCAACTTTCACGACTTTACGAATGGGATATCTTGAGGTTGATTTAATTAGTTGTCTATCATATCACGATACTTATATAAAACGGATCTCTCTTTTACTTCGCTTATGCTTTAATTGGTTCGAACTGAGAGACGATTACTTAGTTTTCTTTTTTATCGTTTAGAAAAAAGAAAAATAAATAAATAAATGAGTAAAGAAAGAAAAAAAGAAAGAGAAGAAAAGGAAAGGAAACTAATTTGTATTTCTTTTTCTTTCTGTTATTTTTTTTTTCTTTTTTCTTTTTTTTTTTTTTTTTTTGGATTGTGCGCCTGTATAAAACAAATTTCTTTTTTTATTTTTTTATTTTTTTTTCTTCTTTCTTTTTTCATCGAAGAGATCCTGATAGATTACTGAAATGTCAGGTCAAACACTTTTGACATATACACACCCTATATGAAAACAAAGGTTTAAGTCCGAGTAATTTTATTAATGCATTAATAATAGGAATGATCAAAGAGAAATATAGAAAAGAAAATTTTCTTTTTGTTTGGCTTCTTTCTTTTTTAATTTTCTTTTCTTTTTTCTTTTTTTTCTTTTTTTTTTTTTTTTTTCTTTCTTTACCCTCCCCCTCGTCAATCTCTTAATTCGCTTAACAAGCTCGTTCGTCTTTATAGCGCATTAATTTTTGTAAAGAAAAAAAAAAAAAACGATATTAAGGGAAAAAGAAAATACGAATATAGAATAAAATATAAGGGAGTGAAAGAGAGGAGGGGGAGGAGAAAATAAACATAAAAAAAATCCTTACTGACACGAGAGAAGAAGAAAATAAATAATAATAATAACAATAACAATAATAATAATAATAATAATAATAAATAAATAAATAAATAAATAAATAAATAAATAGAAAGAGCCAATGGGGAAAAAAAATCCTATTAGAAAAGCAGCATTATTCGTAGGATAAAAAAAAAAAAAGCAGCTTTCAAATTCGTGGAAGTCAAGCGTAAATAGTGGAGCTGATTTTTCTCTTCGTTTTTGCGTCCGTATATAGCCCACGTTTTACCACGGAGAGGAGGTATTCGAGTGCGGTTTAACGTAAGGAAAAGGATCGTCAGAGATTTAGAAGTTGGAGCGAGAGCGGATAAGTAAGATATAGAGAGATAGAGAGATAAAGATAGAGACAGATATAGCGAGAGAGAGAGGGAGGGAGAAGGGGAGAGAGAGAGAGAGAGAGAGAGAGAGAGAGAGAGAGAGAGAGAATAAGAAAAAGAGAAATAGAAAGCATAGAAAGCCCTCATTATTTTCTAATGCACTTGTTAATCGACGACCGTTCCCGAGAAGTACGTAGGTATCCCACGGTCCCATATTATCCCGTCGACTCTTCCTAGTGTTAACCAAGGCCGGAACAATTTAATGATCGCGTATGCTTCTCTCTCTCTCTCTCTCTCTCTCTCTCTCTCTTTCTTTCTCTTTCTTTACTTCCACCTACGCGAATATTATCCATCCTTTTTCAACGGCGGTGATTATTATGCCGGGCGCACTTCAAAGTTTTTCCCGTAAACCTTCCATCTCCTCATAGATGGTACTACCGCTATATATTTACATACATACATACATTCATACATACATACATACATACATACTTACATACACACTTACATACACACATATATCTATGTATATATATATATATATATATATATATATATATATATATATATTTTATTTACCTAGGTATTATTTACCTAGGTATTACCTATATGTATGTATCGAATGGGTGATATGTACTTACGTACCTAGGTAGATAGGTACCAACGAAAAAGGGAAGATGTAGATTTTGATCCGAACGATCGAACCTATGTCCTTTTCTATCCCCTTTTTCACTTGCCCTCTATCATCGAACGTACATCGAACACGAAAGGACTGATATAAGGACGATTAAATCTGGATATCTCGTTTTGTGAATCCATCCCTCTTTTTCTCTCTCTTTCTCTTTCTCTTTTTCTCTCTCTTTCTCTTTCTCTTTTTCTCTCACTGTTGTGAAGGGTAGAAAAAAGTAGAAGGAAAATAAAAAAAAAAAGAAAGAAAGTCAAGTTGTTGGTAGCATTACTACCATCCACCATCTATTACTACTACTACTACTACTACTACTACTACTACTACTACTAGTACTACTACTACGACTACTACTAGTACTACTACTACTACCATCATCATCTATCGTACCCTTATCGTTAAGCGTCGTCGCATCATTTCATTTCAATGCGAATGCGAGTTAATCGGTATCAAAGATTCTTCTTCTTCTTCTTCTTCTTCTTCATCTTTTTTTTCCTTCCTTTCTTTCCATCCATCCATTCATCC
>NC_060956.1:2507500-2512500 GCF_910589235.1 Vespa crabro | reverse complement strand
CACTATTCAGACCACACTAGAAAATTACTATGGGAGCTGCTATCCCGGCTGATGCTTAACGTTGGGAAAAAGCACCTTGCGATAGGAGTACAACGATGACGAGAGTTTAGGGGTGATGATGATGCTACTACTACTGCTGCTGCTGCTGCTGCTGCTGCTGCTGTTGCTACTGGTGGTATTAGTAGTAGTAGAAATGGGGATGATAGGGGTGTTAGGAAATGGTGGTAGTGGATTGGGGATGGTGGTGGAGAAGAGGACAACGAGGAAGAGAACGATCTTGCTTTTTGCTTGGATCGGCAAAACCATCGAATTCACGATAGGCCTCTTGTCTCTCTCTCTCTCTCTCTCTCTCTCTCTCTCTCTCTTTCTCTTACTCTCTCTTACGAGCTTTACTCCGAGGATGAGCTGGTTTTATTAATCTGCCTCCTCACAAAGAGGTTTCGCTTTTTTTCGTAAATACTCGCAATATTGGCGGCCTTAGCGCGCGCCGACAGAAAGCTCTCTTCTTTCACTGTGCACCGCGCCGCATCTCTCGTCCCATTGTTGTTAGACGCCAATATCTCTGAAGATGCAAATGAGGCGCGCGCGATCTTCGTCTCGTACAGAAGAGTTGGGTGGTAGGAGTGAGTGGGTGGTAGGAAGGTAATAATACACTATCACCCTGTTAAGATGGAAAATTCTATTTTGTACGATATTTATGCGATGATCACGTGCAATATATATATATATATATATATATATTTTTTTTTTTTCTTTAAAGTTATAAGAGAGAAAAAAAAGGGTTTCGTCCTACATTTTTTTTTTCTTTCTTTTTTCTTTTTTGACTCGTTTAAATCTAACGAGATAAATATAATTCACGAATAACTGAGACGTCAATCTTTTAATTCATTCCTTTTTCTTATTTTTTGTTACAGGTGAGTGGAAGAGATTTTGTTTTCCTTACTAAAGGATATATATATTTATATATATTTATATATATATATATATATATATATATATATATCGTAGAAGACATTGGGTAAGTTAATGATATTGATAGATTCAAAATGTATATCCTATTAGTATACGACGATGTCGAATTATTGATATATCTTAAAATTGTAAATGATTGAAGAAGAAGAAAAAGAAGAAGAAGAAGTGGGGAAAAAAGATGAAGGAAAAGGATCGAATGAACGAACGAACAAATTAAATAATATCTATATATAGTGATTAACATGTAGAAGAATGATATATCTAATGCTATGATGTAAATTTGATTCTCTAAAACGATACAGTATATCTGTGCATTGTTGGAATGTTTATAGGGAACAGTTGTCTCTTCCTTGAGATAGTTATTTACTGAGATATGAAATGATGGTCCTCGTTTCCCATTCCTCTTCTACTCTATCTAGTCGAAACGTTTACGACTAAGACTACGATATGATACGATGATACGGGAGATAAAGAGAGAGAGAGAGAGAGAGAGAGAGAGAGAGAGAGAGAAAGAGAGAGTAAGTAAAAGAGAAGCTACTTCTCGTAGAAAGGTAGAACCTCGTTGTGATGATCTACAAAGGGGGTACTAGAGAGAAACGTAATAGTATTCGCTAATATAAACACGGAAGATACTTCGACGCGAAAGTACCACCGTACTACCAAAGTACGTACTTGACTTCGTGTAGTTTCTCTACTCGAAGGGTGAAGCGGCGGCGGTAACGATGGCGGTGGTGATGGTGGCAATGACGGGGGGAGGGGGGTGGACAGTGTTCACCTGCTTCAAGTAAAAGTATTTAACGTGAACTATCATTTTCCTTTTTTTTTTTTTTTTTCTTTTCTTTTCTTTTCTTTTCTTGTCCACACGTAACGTAAAGAAAAATCGAAAAGAAAGGGGAAAAAAAATAAATGTATAAAAAGCGAAGACACACACACACGCACACAAATAAAACATAAATTGGATATATATATATATATGTCAAAGAAAGGAAATCACGTAGATCTATGTGTATCTGTATAACTTTCTACTTCTTTTTCTTTCTTTCTTTCTTTCTTCCTTTTTTTGTTTTGCGAACGAAACGAAAGAGTCGCGTGTTTTTTCTTTCTTTTTTTTGTTTCTTTTGCGTTCGAGGACACCAGTCGACAACAGTTGTCCATCAACATATCGTTCCATATTCCACCCAGCAAATTATCAGTCACGAACATTGTCATTTTACGTCCGTAACGTGTGTCTGTAATTTGCTGAATGTCATGTATCAAGAACTTCTAGGGAACCTGCAGATAAACTTCGTTGTACTCTTTATTACGTCAAATAGATAACAATTGAATATGCTGGTTCCCTACTTATACGTGATCATAAATAACGACGTTCCACGTTTTTTTCTTCTTCTTCTTCTTCTTCTTCTACTATTCTCACCTTGTTAGGGAAAAAAAAAGAAAGAAAGAAAGAAAAAAAAAATAGAGATATATGTATATATATATATACATAATACATCACAATGCTTTCGTGTCTATTAAAGAAACAAAAACTTTTATAACGATTTGAAGAGTTAAATCACTCCATAATCTCTTTTCTATTTAACCGTTAACACGATAAAATCCCGTGACTTTCTTTCGTTCTTTTTTTTTTTTTTTTTTTTTTTTTTTTTTCTTTTTTTTTTCCCCCTTTTTCTCATTTTCCCCGGTACTTACACATCATTGGTAATGAAATCGTTCTCGAAAAGGGTCGCCCAGACGAGGAATGAAACGTTTTCGAAAAATACCATCGAACACAAAAGATCTTTATGGTACAGGTTGAAAAAGGAAGAAGAGGAAAAACGTGAGTAGAGTTATGTGAAAAAAAAAAAAGAGAACGAGAGAGAGAGAGAGAGAGAGAGAGAGAGAGAGAGAGAGAGAGAGAGAGAGAGAGAAAAGAAATGATCGCGGACAATCGCATCAGCAAAGGTCCGTAATACCCCAGTGTATATACGAGAAACGGTATGCTTTATTATAACCTGTTGTAAACGTGAAACGTACAATATACATACATACATACATACATACATATATACATAAATACATAAATACATAGATATGTACCTGCAGAAGAATATACAAACAAATTTGTAGAGAGATGGCCGATTTCCAAGCTGATGCGTCCGATGAAGCGGTTCCGCTTATTCCGGAATAATAGAAGAGCACCTTCGTGTTCTCTGTTAGAAGGGCAAAAGGAGAAGCGAGAAGAGGCTCTTTGAGAAGGGCAGCAGAGAGTTCGGGACCCTTCCAGAAAAGAGAGAGAGAGAGACCACCATGGATATAGATTGCGAGCAAATATTTGGACGTTCGTGACCGCGAGAGTGGGATAGATCGGATCTCGGTGAAGAAAAAAGAAGAAAAAAGAAAAAAAAAAAAAGAGAAAAGAAAAGAAAGAGGGATGTTGTTAGGTAGGCAAAAAGAAAAAAAGAGGAGAAAAAAGGGACGAAGAGGAAGCACAAGAGGAAGAAGAAGACGAAGACGAAGACTACGAAGAAGAAGAGGAAGCCCCGTTCGAAGGACATTGTCCAAGCGCTTACCGAACTGCGATAACGGAGTTACCCTGCTCTTCCCTTTGTGTGTGCATCCTCCCGCAATTTATAAACCGCAGGACCGTGCGAAAATAGGAACTCGCTTACTTGCTCCTCGTTCGACCCTTCTTCGAGACAATTCTCTCCTTCTCTCTCTCTCTCTCTCTCTCCCCCTTTTTTTCTCTTTACTTTATTTTTTTCTTTTTCATTCCTTACCAACGGAACATCGAAGATGTTATATCGTAAAGAAAAATAAGAAGCATCAATGTAGAGATCTTTCATGGACGTTCATCGATGCGTACCCACCATCTTTCGAATTATTTTCTCTCTCTCTCTCTCTCTCTCTTTCTCTCTGTATATCTTTCTTTCTCCCTTTTTATTTCTTCAAGGAGGACACATTGAAAGCCTCTTCTATGGTTAATCAGCCGTGCCCTTGGCTCTTTCTCTCTCTCTCTCTTTCTTTCTCTCTTTCTCTCTTTCTCTCTCTGTATGTTTCTTTTTATTTCTTTCTATTATGACGATCGGTCCTCGATAACTCGCGAATTTATCCAACAAGTGTCATCGGCGTGTTCCTTTGCCAGTTATATTCGTCTTTCTCATGTTTTGATCGACTTTCAATGAAAACAAAGAGAGAAAGAGAGAGAGAGAGAGAGAGAGAGAGAGAGAGAGAGAGAGAGAGAAAGAAAACAAAAATATACCTTTCAATGTCAGTTTCGAATGATTAATGTAAATCCAAAGAATATCTTTATACATAGAATAAAACTGTTGGCATTTGACTGTACTATAACCCGATGGATAGATACACATATGTATGTATCAGTTGAAACGTTGTCGTATAACTCTGAGAAAAGAAGAAGATGAAGAAGAGGAAGACAAGAAAGAAAAAGAAAAAGAAGAAGAAGAAGAAAAAGAAAAAGGGCGGCGAGTAGTAACGGAGGGGCTCCGACGTGTGATTCCCGCGTGTGTGACTCTCGATGTTTGCTTTAACGTCTGAACGAGTACGGGTTCTTCCTTTCTTTTCTTTTCTTTACCTTCTCTCTCTCTCTCTCTCTCTCTCTCCTCTCTCTCTTTCTCTTCGACAGTACCACCCACGATTCTCCAACCTCTCTACCACCTTCACCTTCACCGATGCGTCTAGTGTTTGCTCGGGACATACAACTTGTGTTTTCGCGTGCGTATCAGCCGCCGCACTGTGTGGTGATGGCTTGAGAGAGAGAGAGTGAGAGAGAGAGAGTGAGAGAGAGAGAGAGAGAGAGAGAAATAGAGATAGAGGATGGGCACGACTAGCTGCTCCAAGTTTGGCTTTCGCCGAGTCCTCTTTTTCCCTCAATTTTTCGAACCCTTCGTAGACTACGACGTCGTCGACGTCACGTTCAACCTGTACTTCGTTCTCATTCTCTCATTTTGTAGTAGGTACCTAAAGAAGAAGTAAAAGGGCCACCAGGGTAGATTCTAGGAGGAATGAGGGACAGAACCTAGGATACACAT
>NC_060956.1:2497500-2505000 GCF_910589235.1 Vespa crabro | reverse complement strand
AAAGAGGAGGAAACGTGCCAGAGAGAAAGAGAGAGAGAGAAAGGGAGGGGGAGAGAGAGAGTCTCCCTGGAGCTTGCCGTTTCGGCGTCAGCCAGTCGAGAGCTGCGTTCGAGCAGCAAATTTGAATAACTCGAGGGGAGGAGAAAATTCCAATACCATGAGAAAGATGGAGAGAGAGAGTATTCGGATATGGCGACGAGCATGTGCCTTGTGTAGAATGGTACGACTATGACGATGACGACGACGATACAACGATGATGACAACGACGACGGCGACGACGGCAACGACGACGACGACGACGAAGAAGAAGAAGAAGAAGAAAAAGAAGAAGAGGAGGAGGAGGAGGATGACGACGAAAAGGACACAGAGGGAGCCACGCGCGATACCTGGCCCTTCCATCCCTTTTTTCGTCATCCAACCAAACGCACACCAACGACGGGACGTAGCTCTTTCTCTCTCTCTCTCTCTCTTTCTCTCTCGCTCTCTTTCTCTCTTCGTACACATGTGGCACCCTTTGCCAAAGCCCTACCAGGACCAACGGGCGAAGCTATCGACGACGAACGGACTACCACTTCACGTCCGCCGACCCTTTCGTCGTGCACATTCGAATTTATTGGCGCGTGTTCGAATATTCATAAAAAGGGGAGCCCGTTCGTTCGGGGTGAGCGACGAGCTTCGAGACCCCTCCCCCCTTCCTCCTCTTCCCTACTCTACCTCTCCCCGACCCGCCCCTCTATTCCTCCTGCTCTCCTCCTTCCTGTTTACCCCATCCTATCGTCGCGACGAATTATTATAGGGATTCTTAAGTGGCGAGGCGGAGCGAGAGAGAGAGAGAGAGAGAGAGAGAGAGAGGAGACGAGTTGGCTCGATGATGATTATTGCGGGCGTGTGTAACCAGCACTCGTGGTTACGATCGCCGTGAGTGTAAAAATGAGAGAAAGAGAGAGAGAAGATCGATTGTTCAACGAGGACAAAGTGCTCACTGACTTTGCCTCCCACTTTGGATTCTCCTCGACTGCTACGTATTCGATGGGATCGAGCATCTCCAATCATTTCTTTTTTCTTTTTTTTTTCTGTTTTTTCTTTTCTTTTTTTTTTTTTTTTTTCCTTTTATTTTTCTTTACTCTTTTAATTATTTTCATCCCGAAAGTATTTTTCTTTTTCTCTCATCGTCTTTCCTCCTTTTAAATATGGGAACGTTCTTTTGTGAGAAATATTTTTTTCTTTTTTTCCAAAAAATATAATTCAAGAAAAAAGGAGAAGAGAAAAAAGGGAGGAAAGGAAGAAAAGAAAGTAAGAAAGAAAGAAAGATGAAATGAAGAGAACGAATGAGATAAAACGACACCTTGAACCGTTTAAAATACCGATCTCGTTATACAATCTTTTTACGTTAACGTGAGCATCGAAATCTCGTTCGAAGTGTGAGCCGAGATATCGTTTCGTTAGCTCCGATCGCCGATAAATTCGTCGAGATAACAGCCGGTGTGGCCTCGCACCAATACTCCTACTACTCCTTCCCTTCCTCTCTCTCTCTCTCTCTCTCTCTCTTTCACTCACTCTCACACACGCACACAGGTTGATACATACTCCGCGCTACGATGTTCCTGCAGATGACTATCTCGTCGCGTTTCGCACGTGTCTCGTAGCACGCCCGTAAGATCGGATAACGAGAAGAGAGTAAAGAACGGAGGTGGAGTAGGATGTGAATGAGGACGAACAGGAGAATGAGGATGAGGATGAGGATGAAGAAGAGAAGAAGTAGGAGGACAACGAGGAGGAGTCCAGGCTTCGTTCGAATTACCGTTTCGATGCTCCCAGGCATCCCCTTCGACATAAACGTACACGAGCGTTCGCCATTCTGTATCACATATACACACATACACACACACACACACACACTCTCTCTTTCTCTCTCTTTCTATCTCTCGTTCTTGTACAGTTCTCTACCAACGTCATCGTCGTCGTAGTCGTCGTCGTCGTCGTTGTCGTCGTCCTCGTCGTCGTCGTCGTCGTTGTCATCATCGTTATTCGTGTGCACGTAGTAAGCGCACGCTTACGTAGCGTTTCGTTCACGGTGACTCACCTAGCGCCCGTATTTTGCCAGTGGAATTCAAAGGCGGGTAGGGTATTGTTTTTGGCAAAGATCAATGCGATCGGTTCGCTGGTCTTCCGCATGGAAAGCCTGGCTGAACTTCTCTCTCTCTATCTCTCTTTCTCTCTCTTTCTCTCTCTTTCCTCTCCCCTCGCCGTTACATTATTTGCTTCGCTAAACCCAAAGAGGTCCGACCTATTCGCCTACTACGCCTTTTCAAATTTTGCCACCCACGCCAGACCCTTCCCACCCCCCTCTCTCTCTCTCTCTCTTTCTCTCTCTGTCTGTCTTTCTGTCTGTCTGTCTGTCTGTCTGACTGTCTATCTTTCTCTTTCTTTCTCTCTCTCTTTCTCACTCTCTTTTTGAAACTTCTTCTGTTCGTACTGGAAAAGCACAGTGCAAGTAAAAAGACAAAATAATGTTGAACCGATGGTATATATATATATATATATATATATATATATATATATATATATCCGTCGATTATCAGCTTCGAAAAGCGGGAAGACCGCTTTTTACCGAACCCAGAAAGAAAAAAGGTTGAGAAAGAGAGAGGCAAAGAAAGGTTCCCTTTTACGCGGGCATATATCGAGAAAAAGGCATAAACACGAGCATTAGCATGAAAACGGCGGGATCGCCGATAAATCTCGATCCTCGATCATCCTCGTAAATCGTCCTCGCCCGGACGGTGGACCGGTTTTTCGTTCGTTGAGATCATCTCTTTCTCTCTTTCTTTCTTTCATTCTCTCTCTCTCCTCTCTCTCTCTCTCTCTTTCTTTCTCTCCCTTTCTTTCGTTCTGCCACGAAAGAGAGAAAGAGGCACCCATAAACGATATCTCTGCTCTCTCTCTCTCTCTCTCTCTCTCTCTCTCTCTCTCTCTCTCTCTCTCTGTCTCTGTCTTGTGCGCGCGCGCATCTGCCATCGAAAGCTCGTTTCACGTGTGCAATACGACGAACGGTGTTAAATTCCTCGATCTTTTCCTCCTCCCTCTCCTTTCTTCCTCTCTTCTTCTCTTTTTCTTCGAGAGCACGAAACCAGAAAAAATCTACCAAAGGACAAAGTCTTCTTATCCTTATCTATGTAATTTCTAATTTCTTCATATACATATACATATATAATAATAATAATAATAATAATAATACTTGTGTCCTATTTTCATTCAATTATTCTTTCTTTATTTATGATCTACGTCTAACATCCTTCTCCATTCACGATACGATTTACTCTCTCTCTCTCTCTCTCTCTCTCTCTCTCTCTTTCACTCTTTTGTTCTATTTCTATCTAATCGATCGAAAAACCGGAAGTACGTAAGTACACGTATCGTATTAAGGTGATATTCAGATTCGTTCGCCAACAAGTTAAAGCAACACTCGTGAAGAAAATTCGTTGCGTTTCTCGCGAATTGCTTTGCTCTTCTCCCAGTCAAGGTAACAAGAGAGAATAGGGAAGAGAAAGAGAAAGACATAGAGAGAGAGTTAGAGAGAGAGAGAGAGAGAGAGAACACGCGCACTCTCTCTCTCTCTCTCTCTCTCTCTCTTTACTCGTATAGCGTTAATACAGCGAAGCAGCCGAGCGCCGAGCTACCGAGCTCTTTGCCACTCCACCGAGCAGAAATTGATAGGATAAATTCCGGGTCTGAATTGGCTCCGTCGAGCTGGAAAGCTCGCCCTCTGCCTCCTCCAGCTCGACCCATCTCCTCCTCTTTCTCCACCATCTCCTCTTTCTCCTCCTCCTCCTAAACTCACCTCCCACTTCCTCCTCCTCCTCCTCCTCCTCCTCCTACTACTACTACTAGTACTACTACTAGTACTACACTTCTCGTTCACCTGCATCGTTCTACTCTTTTTTACTCTCTAGCAAGATCCTACTTTCGACGTTGTGGTGTCCTCTTCCTCTTCCTTTTTATTTCAACGTGGTTAAAGATACGCCATCTTTAAACCACTCCACCGCGAGCGGGTACATTAATTTTTCATAAACGAAAGTCCGGAGATTATCGATTACGACGATCTAATTCCTCCAAAATTTCTTTCTTTTTTTATTTCTTCTTTCTTCTTATTTCTTCTTCTTTCTTATCTTTTTTCTTTTTTTGTATTTTTTTGTATTTTTTTCTTTTTTTTTCTTTTTATTTATCCTCCACTTGGACTTCTTACAAATGTTAATTATATATTTTCGATCGACGAAATTAATTTGTTTTTCCTTTTCCTTGTCGTCTTAACTCCTATCGTATGATACTTAATTGCACGTTGTTTAATCATGCAATTAATTGTTTATATTATTTTGTTATTATCAAAATTCATTCCGATTCACCGACATTTAATTTATTTATCGTCACGAGAAACGTATAGGTATAAAAAGAAATATTACAAAAAATGTTATGCTCTTAATTTCAATCGAATATTGATATCGATAAAGAAATTAAATCTTTCAATAAGGTACACTTGCAAATTTGGACTTGCAGTTTGTAAAACAAACCCTTTCCCTCTCTCTCTCTCTCTTTCTCTCTCTCACTCTCTTTTTCGAGAGGTTATTCTAACCGAGATGATGACTTTTAAAGAGTAATAAATTATTATATAATACTAAGTGATAAATTAAATAGAAAATAGGAGCAAGAGAGAGAGAGAGAGAGAGAGAGAGAGAGAGAGAGAGAGAGAGAGAGAGAGAAAGGAGACAATATCATTGAGAAAAAGAAGATGAGTATAGGAAAGGACACGCGTGGCCAACAATGCAACGGCCAACTGTCGGATCCATTATGCTCACTTAATTAGGCTATGGCATGTCGTTCGAACGAGCTAGGAGTGAGATAGAGATAGAGATAAAGATAGATATAGAAGAGAGAAGCGGCACGCCCGTCAATAGCTGGACAAGATATATACCTATCTACTACCTACGTCCCTAGTACAGAGCGCCATGTTAACTATATGTATATATATATATATATATATATATATATATATATATATATATATAAATCTGCGTACATGCATAGAGCACCATCCTGGATAGGAGGGTGTCTCTTGCAAAACGTTAAGGTGAGGTGGTTCGAAAGGAGACACACACACAGAGAGGGAGAGAGAGAGAGAGAGAGTGAGAGAGAAAAAAATCTATCCACGGGACACGATCTGTGTAGGCGACGTGTATACGCAAAGAGAGAGGGGTTCTAGTATATATCGTTGAAGCAAAAGGGGGCAACGAGAATACCCCCGGGGGGTAGACAAGATTATAATCTGTCCCATTATTGTGCCATCGACGTCCCGTAGGGGATTTTTCCATTGGACAATGCAGTTACACTTTTGTGCATTTAACATTGCCGTGCGCGCCCGTGTCCCACAGGCATCTGCATCCCCACCAACACAAACCCTTAGTTTTTACGTCTAAATAAGGAAGGCTGTCACAGGCTAGCCAGCTAGCTAGCTAAGCTTGCTATCTAGCTAGCTAGCTAGCTAGCTAGATAGCCGATTAAGATGGGACACGGGACAAGAGGGGGATGATCGTATAGCAGTGATGCTTATGGTTGTGATGCGATGGTATATATAGTTGTAGTAATAGTGCCGATGGTGGATGCAAGGGTGGCACTCCTTGTGCTAAACCGACAAAAAAAAAAAGAGAGAGAGAAAAAGAAAAAAGGGTCCTCGGCTATAATCCTACCTGCCTATGATGTTCATGGCTTTGTTCGTACCACCGTACATACACGCATCTCTTCTTGTGTCTATACACACATATGTGTATATATATATATATATATATATATATATATATATATATATATCAATCGGTGATTGGGAGAGGTTGGTGCTTCTCGATGACAATGAAGAAGAAGTACAACGATGATACATATAACCGCATTTTTTGTCGTCCCGTTTGATACGGCCAAAAACGATTTTTACAAAATCCGACGAAACGATTTCGTGATTGTCTATTTCGTTAGAAAAATTATTTTAACCTGTAACGGTTAACCTCTGCAAATTGGATCGGCCGAGCCACGTTTTACCACGATGAATATACCAGACGATTTAACGCGTTAATACGTCGTAAATAACGAATCGTCGTTTCGTTCGATGATCAATTAATTCTCTCTCTCTCTCTCTCTCTCTCTACTTTTTTTTTCATTTTTACTTTTTAACTTTATTTCATTTCATTTTTTATATTTTACAATCCATGAAAGATGAATTAACTCGCGGCTGAGGGAGGAAAATGCGGGAGCAACAGTTGCGATAATTACATCCTCGCGGCGAGCGTTACTAATTACGCTCGTTCGATGAAAACGAACGGGTCGCTGCTAATCGCCATTGTCGTTCCTTCTCTCTCTCTCTCTCTCTCTCTCTCTCTCTCTCTCTTTCTCTCTCTTGCTTTTCTTTCTCATCGTGTATCCTCGTTAATTTTGACAAAAGTATTCGACAACAATGATTCATTTAATTTAAATACTCGCTCAAGGCGTTTCAGCGTTATAGCGAGCAAACCAGACGACGACTACTACGATAACGACGACAACAACAATAACAACAACAACAACGACAACAACAACAACGACAACAACAACAACGACGACGACGACGACAACGACGACGACGATGACAAATAAGACGTCGACGTTTACGAAGCTCATTTACTACGGTCATTCTAATTTCAGCATTAAAAATTGTTAGTAACAACACAAGAGTTTAAACAACCCTTTAAACTCTAACGACGAATATACACTCTCTTACCATTCCACCCAACATCCCTTACTCCTCTTCGTCCCGCTCCCTAGTTTCTACCAAGTCCAATCCGTTACTACCAACGAAATATAATTTTACTAAATGCAATACATGTTATTTTACAAAGCGCATTTTTCCATTACTATTCCTACCTTTTATCTCACGGCATTTCTTTTTGTTTCTCCGCTTTCCCCGTTGTGATTTTTTTCTCCTTCTCTACAACTCCCTCCCTCCCTCTCTGTCTCTCTCACATTCTTTCTACTCCTACTCATACATTGACAAACATCCAGAGATTGTACAGAACCATTGTAAGTTATTATGACTCATTTCAGTTTTCACAAAATTTTATTTGGCTATTCGTTTTTTCGGACCATCACTACACCTAACCATTTTTCTTTTATTATATAGTCTCTTTCTCTCTCTCTCTCTCTCTCTCTCTCTCTCTCTCTCTCTCTCTCTCTCTTTGTCTTCTTTTTGTTTTTTTTTTCTTTTTTTTTTTGTTGTTGGTTTTCTCTCTTTGAATGCTTCGCCATCCCAAACTAAAATGCACCTGCCGCGGAGCATTGAAGAAAAGAAAGAAAGAAAGAAAGAAAGAAAGAAAGAAAAAAAAAAAATGTAATAAAAAAGCAACCCCAGAAACACACAATATCAACGTCGGTGCTAGATTCTTTCTCGTTAGTAATTCAAATACTTTTTCTTTATATAGCGTTTT
>NC_060956.1:2472500-2492500 GCF_910589235.1 Vespa crabro | reverse complement strand
GGGTGGGGGGAGGGTCGACGGCGTTGGGGAAAGAGGAAGTAGAGCGAAAGAAAAAAAAAAGAAAAATAAATGAATAAATAAATAAATAAATGGATAGACAAAAGCTAAGACAAAAGTAAGAGAGAGAGAGAGAGAGAGAGAGAGAGAGAGAAAAGGAAAAGAAAAAAAGAAAAAGAAGAAAAAAAAAACAACTTCTGCTCGCCTACATCGTAGTTTCTCCCTTCTTCGTGATCACCACGAAAGAGGTAAAAGAAGCTCGCGCTCGAGTTGCGTGAGAACGAGTCTAGACCTGAAGGAGGAAAGAAATTTTATGGCTCCCTCGAGTCTACCGATTGGTATCGCCGCAAAAAGTGGTCTCTTTCTCTCTCTCTCTCTCTCTCTCTCTCTCTCTCTCTCTCGCTCGCTCGTTCTCTTCGTACCCTCGCCTCCTCCTCCCCTTGTGCCACCTCTTTTCTTCCCTCGTTGCAGGTGTTTAAATCATGGTACTGCTAATTCCGAAAAGACTCTACCCACCTCATTTTCTTATTCCCGATCGTATGATTAAAGAAAGATAAATTAATACATACACATAGACACACGTACAATCTTTTTAAATGGAGGAAACGTGTAAAAAAAAGTGGAAAGGTAGAGAGAGAGAGAGAGAGAGAGAGAGAGAGAGAGAAAGCAGTAGCAGCACTTTTTCTTCTTCTTCTTCTTCTTTTTGCACTTTTTCTTTCTTTTTTTTTGTTTTTTTTTTGTTTTTTTTTTTCTTTTTTTGTTTTTTTTTCCCTTTCTTTCATCTTCCATTCACGGCAATTTCCAAAAGAAAAGACTCTCTCTCTCTCTCTCTCTCTCTCTCACTCTCTCTCACTCTTTCTCGATGAGGCAAAACGAGCTAGAGCGCAAAAATTGGATAATATGAATAATCCGCAAGACTCGTGTAGTCGAAGAATATAGGTCCAGAGAAAATAAGAGCCAACCTCTTTGACCGCCCTCCCATTATATCCTTCCAAACGAAGTAGAGATCGTTTTCTATAACGAAGGGCGTTGGTTCTTCTCTCATCCTAAAAGCAGGAAGTTTTCTAGCCAATGCCTAATCCCTACTATTACGATCCCATTAATCCTGTATTCTCGACGAATGCGGAATCACGAATAGTTTTCGAGAACGAAGTGGTTACCTACCCGTGTCTCTACGCCATGATTCCCATTTCCCTTCTCTCTCTCTCTTTTCTTTTTTTTTTTTTTTTTTTTTTTTTTTTTTTTTTTTTTCTTTTTTTGTTTATTAATCTTTTTGGTTTTCTTTTTCTTTTTATTGTTTTTGTTTTTGTGTTTTTCGTTTTTCTCGTTCTTTTCGTTCTTTTTCTTTTTTTTTTTTTCTCTCTTTTTTTCTTTTTTTTTCTTTTCTTCTAATTGATCCCTTCTTTCAATAATTAACAAGTAAATAATTATTTTTTATCGAGTAATATATTATATACAGGACGTTTTTATTTCATTAATTTTTTTCCTCGTAACACTCGGTTATTTTCAATTGAAATCAACCAGGTGTTATTATTACTATATGCTCAAATTAGTAAATATAATGGACTAAAGGTACGTAAGTATTTTAATTAATTGCAACGTTACGGTGTTGATCTTTTCCCTTTTTTTGTTTTTTCTTTTTTCTTGTTTCTTTTTCTTTTTCTTTTTTCTCTTTTTTTTTTTCTTTTTTTTTTCTTTTTTCTTTACACGCAGAAACAATGTAATGAAAATTTCGTGACAATGTAGGTAATTAAATAATTAATTATTACATATTTATGCAAATGTAAAAAGACATTTAACACAAATATTGTTAACACATGCAAATGTACAAATAACATTTTTCTCTTGATATTATGTAATCGGTAAATATGTAATTAAAAAAAAAAAAAGAAATGTGTCATAAAAATGTACCTAAAAGCTGTTAGGTAATTTCACGAGTTGAGTAATTAGGAATAATATTTGCTTTTAACGTGATATTCCAAGAAGAATTTTCAAAAAATTTATTTATATCGTCAAATATGAATATAATCGAGGATAATTACATATATAAAATTTCAAGAATTATTAACAAAAAAAAAGAACAAAAAAAAAATATATATATATATATATATACATGTACATGTACATATTTATCAAATTTTTAAATATGAAAACACGTAAAGATCTATAAAAAAAAAAAAAAAAAAAAAAAAAAAAAAAACAAAAAAAAGAAACTATTAAATATATCTAT
The DNA here is from genome assembly GCF_910589235.1 of Vespa crabro. NCBI lineage: Eukaryota > Metazoa > Arthropoda > Insecta > Hymenoptera > Vespidae > Vespa > Vespa crabro. The sequence continues at coordinate 2,490,273 of NC_060956.1, read as the reverse complement.
TGGCTCTTCATAAATACATACAAATGTATTAAAATAATCAATCGAACATTCGAATAATCAAGGTTATTGATTTAAGTATAAAATTTGAAATGGCAATTCAGTTTCGAGTACTAAGCAAAGTCAATCCATCATATTAAATAGGAACATTCATCTGAAGGATAAACATATTCGATCTATGGGAGCATTCACAATGTATTAATAGTAGCAGTTTAGTAATAGTGGTGATGATGATGATGATGATGATGATGATGATGATGATGATGATGATGATGATGGGTGGAGTGGTGGTCTAGTAGCTTCTGTAGATCTTGGCCACACGGTATGTAACGACGTAGACTAGCGGATAGTGACTTGTTGGGTAGGGTAAAGGGCGGAGAGGGGTTGGAGTCTAGAGAGGGAGGGAAGAGGAGAGGATTTTATGAATGAATCGCGTGCGTGCCAAGCGGCCTATTAGGGGCTCCTGCCAACGGTAGCCAAGTCGTGTTCGAACATAAGAGCGTTTCTCAATTACTTGGCTTCGGTTGGTCGCGCTCGCGCGAACTCGTACACATCGTACGACCATATCGTGATTATTACCTAAGCGTGACGTGCCAACTCAACGTGATTTCACGAAGGTCTTGGCTAAACACCCGATTGCCTTAACGATTCATACTATCGTCTGGTCTCTTCTACTTGGGAATTATTAACATCATTCTTTCGTTTCTTCACTCGGAACGTTTAATTAGCTTACACGCGAAAGAAAATTTACAAAGCCAATAATTTTGTGTTATTTCTCTCTCTCTCTCTCTCTCTCTCTATTTCTATCTCTCTATCTCTCTATCTCTCTCTGTCTGTCTGTCTATCTGTTTGTCTTTTTAACTCTCTTTCTTTTTCTCTTTCACACTAAGTAATTCAATTACGGTCATATGTTCCATAGTATCATATAACAGTTGGAAACGAATGACTTACCCTTACGAAAGTCACGAGATAGGTATATGTACAATATATGAAAAGAAAAAGATAGAGAGAGAGAGTGAGAGAGAGAGAGAGAGAGAGAGAGAAGAAAATTGAAAGAAGGAGAAAGAGAGAAACCTAGAAGGTAGGTAGATAGGTAGGTAGGTAAGGCAAGGTAAGGCAAGGCAAGGCAAGGCAGGCGTCTTGTGAAAACAAAGAGGAAAAAGAGCAGTCGAAAATGGAGAAGTTGAACACTCGAAAATGAAGAAGTCGAGCACTCGACTCTTCGTGAAGCGTGAAGGTAAGCTCTTCGTACTACTACCACCATCAACCTTCTTGATAAAAAGAAGGAAGAGAAGAAGACCTTTTTAGAATTTGTAGAAAGTCCGGCGGCGATGGTGGTGTGATGGTGATAGTGATGGTGGGTGATGGTGATGGATGGTGGTAGTGGTGGTGATATCGTGGTTGGATTCGTACAGACTCTGTGGAAAACATGGATGAGAAAGAGAATGTGGCACCCTTCGTCGTCATCCGTGCACGACGTCGACGACGACGACGACCTGTAGTCTCGCATCGTGTCTCGGTAATGAGGTTTGAAGAAGTTTAGAGAGAGAGAGAGAGAGAGAGAGAGAGAGAGAGAGAGAGAGAGGAGAGAGGAAACAAATAGGAAAAAGAAGACAGACACGCTTACCTCTTAGACGATACATATTCCATCATCGTCAAAGACTTTTCACGATGATGAAGATGGTTATGGTTTTAGTGATGGTTCTCATGCCTCTTCGTTCGTTTCTTCATTCGTTCATTCGTTCGTTCGTTCGTTCGTTCGTTCGTTCGTTCGTTCGTTCATTTCTTCGTTCGCTGTTTGTCCTCGTTGGAAGAATCAGCGACGTTACGTGTCGTCGGATTGTTAGTCCGCGGGCATTCAAGCGAAATTTTCTCGGAGGATAATTGCGATTGTAATTAAAATTCTCTCCGGGGTGAAAAGGAGCTCCGGAACGTATCCGCGGAGAAATGAGCAAAAGAGGAAGGAGGAGAGAGTGGAGTCGGTGAGCCAGAGAGAGAGAGAGAGAGAGAGAGAGAGAGAGAGAGAGAGAGAGAGAGAAAGAAAGAGGGGAAGTAAGAAGGTAGAGAGTAGGATGAGGGGAAGAGGAAGAAGCTGCCTCAACAAGGCAGAGTGCCATAATTGGAACGGTCGCGTGCGCCTACAGCAGGACAATGGACTCGTCCGAGTGCGAATTATTAACGCGCCCTTCTTCCTTTTCCCCTCTCTCTTTTTCTCTCCCTCCCTCCCTCCCTCCCTCTTTCTTTCTATCTGTCTATTTCTTTTTCTCATTCTATTTCTCTTCTTCTAAACCTCGATCCACTTCCCCCACCTGTATTTCTCTCTATCCTCTTCTTTCTTTTTTTCTCTTTTTCTTTTTCACTTCTTCTCCAGTGTCCTCGTACGGTTTCGTTTTCATAAAATCTTCTCTTACCGTTAAGATTCGAAAAAGGGAGAAAAGAAGCGAGTAATAAAAGGTCGGTTGGTTTCCGTCGAGCAATGTATTTTTTCATCTTCTTTCTTTTTCTTTTTATTTTTGTCTTTTTTTTTTTTTCTTTCTTTCTTTGTTTCTTTATCTTTCTTTATCTATCCTTGGTCACGTAAAACGACGCTTTGCGTCGAGGGATTCACCGACCTCCTTCGAACTTTGCCTTTCGAGTTTCCTATCTATATCTATCCAACTATCTATCTATCTATTTATCTATCTATCTATTCGTCTACCTCTTGCTCACATTCTTTTTTTATCTTCCTCTATCTCATGATGCTATATCGGCTTTCCTGATAGAAGAGTTCAGTTTGTCCAATGTACGAGGCATAGAATGATTATACCACCTTTTAAAAGGACGATGAAGTTGGGAAAGCTAAGTTTACGATCTTCGAATCGACCATGCGCATCTAAGAGAGAGAAAGAGAGGAACGAATAGAGAGAGAGAGAGAGAGAGAGAGAGAGAGAGAGAGAGAGAAAGAGAGAGAGAGAAAGCAAGAGGAAGAGGGAAGATGCCTTCGATATTTGGACGAGAAAAGCACGATGTGTCTTTTGTTCGTTGAGAATCCACGAAAGCGTTGAGAGAAGAAGGATGAGGATGAGGATGAGGATGAGGATGAGGAGAAGAAAGAAAGAAGAAGAAACGGAATAGAAAAGTGAAATAGATGAGCGTGGAGTATGAAGGGTGAAGGGTAGAGTAGGATAGGATAGAGGTTGGGTGGGTGATGAGTTAGGGGTGGTAGAGGGAAGGGATAGAAAAGGGGTAAATGGCGGGCGAACGGGTGGGCAGCGTCGGATGGAAACGAACGTTTTTCCAGAGCTGAGATAAATCCGTGGCGAGTGCAGAATTCTTCTGACCCCTCTCCCTCATCCCCCAAACATACCCCGATCCTCTCCCCCTATTCGCTCTGTCTTTCTTTCTCTTTCTTTTTAACCTCGATGAATGGCGTCGAACGTAGAGGAATGCGAAGGAGTAAAAGTAAGAGAGAGAGAGAGAGAGAGAGAGAGAGAGAGAGAGGGTGGTAGTCGGTGTCGGTTAGAGAAACGGTGAGTTGCAGTAGTGGCGGCCAATCAGGGGTGAGTTCCATTTAAAACGAGCGCGCGCGGTTCAGCAGCGGCTGAAAGGCATTTAGCCAATCCAAAAGACCCCTTTCATTAGACATCTCACTTTGTCTCTCTCTCTCTCTCTCTCTCTCTCTCTCTCTCTCTTTCTATATATATATATATATCTTCCCCGCTCTCCCCCCTCCCACCTCCTCACTCTCTATCTCTATTCCTCTCCGCTCGAAGGTTTATATTTTAAATGCTAATTGCAAGTTTTTAATGGGCCGTGCCGGGACTCTGGCTCCTGTTATTGTATGACTCTCGCGCATTAAAAAAGTGAGTGAACCTGTGCTGCCGAACGAGAGAGAGAGAGAGAGAGAGCGAGAGAGAGAGAGAAACGTCAAGAGGAGAGATAGGGAAAAGTAGAAAAGAGGAAAGACAGAAAGCTTTCGTTGGAATATAACGTGGCATGGGCCGAACGCGAAGAGAGTGAAAAAGAAAGAAAGAAAGAGCGACTGAACGAACGAACGTGAGAAAAAGAAAGAGAGAGAGAGAGAGAGAGAGAGAGAGAGAGAGAGAGAGAGAGAGCCCTCCAGCAGGAAGACCGCCCCCTAAGGGTATTTCTTCTGCTCGTGGTCATAATGAAAAAATTACGGCTTTCGTCCGCGTACTCGTCTGCTGCTGCTGCCGCTGCTGCTGCGGCTGTTGATGGTGCTGGTGCTGGTGCTGATACTAGTACTGGTACTGGTATACCTGGTACTAGTAATACATTCAGCCGCTAATTCGTGCGTACATATATACTACCTCGTCCTCTTCTCACGTACGCTTCCCCCACCCCGTCCGCTCCCCTTCCCTGACTTTACGTATATTATAATATGCGAATAATATCTACCTGTAAGTGGGTATTATTCCCTATGTTTACGCGCGTGTTACATACGAGAACGCGGCTATTAATTCGCGTGCGACTAACGCGTCGCGCGTAATCACGTTCATGGGAGAACTGCATCTTTCTCTCTCTCTCTCTCCCTCTCTCTCCCATTTTCTTTTTTGCTTTCTTTAAAGAAGAAGACGCGAGCCGACGAAGTATTACACGCGTAAAGCTAGGTACACTGCAATTACCATTTAACCGCTCTCCAGGCTTCCATTTTAAACGAGCCCCATTGATCTATCTTAATAAATTGAATGAGAAATAACCATGTGATTATATTTTAGAAAAAGTGAGATAAATAGATATTTAAATGTTTATTTTAGTACATAAAAAGTTATAATTAATTAATATATATATATATATATATATATATATATATATATATATATAAAGGGAAAGAAAAAGAGAGAGAGAGAAAGAGAGAGAGAGAGAGAGAGAAATTACCACTACTTGCATATTTTGATTGTCATAAGTACCTACTTCGTAGAAATACATAGAAAGACAAAAATATTTTATGGAGTTGTCGTCGAATGATGATAAATAAGAAACAAACGAGATACATCGGATGATAATAATGATGATGATGATGATGATGATGATGATGATAGGTATGTTGTCCCTGAAAGAGATAACGCAAGAAGTGGAAGAAAGAAAAAAGGGAAAAAAGAGGAAGAAAAGAAGAAGTGATAGACAGAAAGAGAAAGAGAGAGATAGATGGATAGATAGATAGATAGAGAAATAGAGAGAGAGAGAGAGAGAGAGAGAGAGGGAGAGGGAGAAAGAGAAAATGAAGAAGGAAGAAAAGTTCGGTCGGCTGCTCACATTATTAGCACGTCGGATGCTCGGAAACTTTAGTTGGGAGAGCACATTCATATTTCACCTTGAATAGCATTATGAGCTATAGCATCGAAGGGACACTCGCGGCTGTACGATAACGAGGTTGCTGTCTACATGCGAAGGAGCTTGGAGGTGGAGTAAGACGGAAGAAGAGCATATGGAGAGAGGGAAAGAGAGGGAAAGAGAGAGAGAGAGAGAGATAAAGATAAAAAGAGAGAGAAAGAGAGAAGGAGTAACAACGAGAAGGAAGACAAGACTTGTGGGGGAGTCGACGACGACTTTGAGAGGAGTCGACTTCTCCGAAGAAAAGGAGAGAAAGAGACAGGGATAGAAAGATGGAGTAAAGAGAGAGAGAGAGAGAGAGAGAGAGAGAAGGAGAGAGAGGTTGGGAGGTTGGGAAAGAGAGAAGGAGGAGCGTCAGCAGTCCCTTTTCGCCGTCCTCCGCGTGCCGGCCTCGAGTCCAGTGAAAGGAACAACTCCGGCGCGGAGGAAGAGGATTGAAAAATGCCAGGACTGAAAGCCCGATTATTTTCCGCTCCTTGTCGTTCCCGCCTAATCAGCGAATTAAAGCTCCGAGCCTGCGGGGCCAAGATCTTCTTCTCCTTCTTCATCTTCATCTTCTTCTTCTTCTTCTTCTTCTTCTTCTTTCTCTTTTCCATCCTCGTTGCATTTCCGCAGAAAGAGAGAGAGAGAGAGGGCGTTATAAACGACTGATAAGCAACCAGGGAGGGCGTACATAGCTTACCTCCCTATAGCTATACCCCTTTTTTTGTCTTCTTCTCTCTTCTCTATAGCAAGAACGAGCTTGAGAAATAGAGAGAGAGAGAGAGAGAGAGAGAGAGAGAGGGTTGAAAGTATGCGAGAGAAGAGAGTGGAGACAGAGATAGGAAGTCGATTGTGTGTCTTCTTGGCTTCTGTAAGAGCAAGCGAGATACGAGTATTTCACTACGAAGGAAACGAAGCCTCGGAAGCACGCTCTGAAAAGTTTCCTCGGGAATGACCATTGTAACCTACCGGGCATACCCTAATTTCCTTCAGAAGAAGATCCTTTGTTCGTCGTACGGCTATAGATAGTCTTCCTGGAATACGATAGCCGATAAAGGAAGATGTCGTTAACCATCTCCCGATATCCATCACCATTTGTCCCTTCACCCCTTTACACACATACGCACAAACACACACACACATATATATATATATATATGTATACATATATCCCTCTACACACACGCGCACTACGTCATTGTACTTTCTCTACTGAACTCTTTTGTAACTTGAAACGTTTTTACGTGTGTTATCTAAGCCGAAAAAAAGAAAAAAAGAAAAAAAGAATGAAAGAAGACAAAAAATCCAAGTTCCAAGTAGTAGGAATGCGCGTTCTCGTTATCATTCGAACTGAGTCAAAGGACGTTTCTAATCTCCGTAGGATAACGAATGTTAAATGACGAAAAGAAGGTGTAGAAAGAGAGGAAGAGAGAGAAGTAGAGAAAAATAGATAGAGACAGAGAGAAATAGAGAGAGAGAGAGAGAGAAAGAGAGAGAGAGAGAGAGAGAGAGAGAGAGAATCGTTTCACAAACGGCGCATTACCAGATTCTAGTATAGGAAAGAGAAAGCACGCGCGCGTGCTTAACGGCTCGTGGAAGTTTTCACACGATAGCCGAGAGAGAGAGAGAGAGAGAGAGAGAGAGAGAGAAACCCGTGTTTAATGTAAATTCGTAAATTGGAGAGACCAGGGTAATCAACTAACCGCCAACGAGTAACTCCTGTAAACTCATTGAAATAGTTCATAACTTCGCCGGTAGTTTGAGTTTCGTGGCTCCAGCTTCCAGAGAATTTCCCACATCATACCGACCAAACGACCAACCGACCGACCGCCCGACCGACCGACCGGACCGACCGACCGACCGACCGACTCGAGCCAGCATTGTTACGACGTTCCTGATAAATTTTCAACGCTGTTTTCCACTCTCCGGCTTTTTGGTCTATCCCTCTTCGTCATCATCGTCGTTAACCATCGTTTTCTCCTTCGTCCTGATAATCATTCTAATCGTAATTGTTAATAATAGTTATAATATCCTTTCTTAATCGATATCAAGAGGATCAATAGTGATCTTTCACGTAATTTTTAAGATTTGATCTCGAAAACGTTCAATCGACGAATTCTAACGACTACTTTAAGAAAAAGAATAAAAAGAATAATAATAATAATAATAACAAAAAGAAGAAGAGTTGTTTGGTTCCTCTTCTTATGAAGGAGCGACGAAAGTGAGAGAAAGAGAGAGAGAGAGAGAGAGAGAGAGAGAGAGAGAACGAGAAACTGGAAGAAGAATCCCTGCAGAATTAAGGAAGGTGGGCAAGCGAGTATCTCATCAGATTAAAAAGTTTCCGAGACATAAATAAATGAGCTGCCGAGCACAATGGGGACGACTCTCGACGCTCCAAGAAAAGAGAGAGCGAGAGAGAAAGAGAGAGAGAGAGAGAGAGGTAGAGATAGCTAGGAGGAAAAGGAGGAGGAGGAGGAGGAGGAGGAGAAGAAGAAGAAGAAGAAGAAGAAGAAGAAGAAGAAGAAGTAGTAGTAGTAGTAGAAGAGGGAAACGGCGGCAGCCTATGGCAGAAGGAGCAACGGCTAACAGCGACATCAACGATGCTGAACAGCAGGGGACTAGCCGTTGGCTGCGGGTTTGCGTATTCGCTCTTAGTATATTGGAACCGGGCCTCTCTCCGTCTTTATCTCTCTCTCCCTCTGTCTCTTTCTCTCTCTCTCTCTCTCTCTCATTCGTTCTCTCTGTCAGCATCCTGCTTTCTTCATCTCTCTCTCTCCCTCTCTTGGTTGGTTGGTTGGTTGGTTGGTTGCTTGCTTGCTCTCTACCCTCCATCTTTTCGTCTTCGACCCGGTCTCCTCTCTCGACCAGCCGTCGCACCTCATCCCCGTCGAATGTGTCCTCTCATCCTCCACCTCCACCTCCTTCTCCTCCTCCTCCTCCTCAACAGAATCCCCTTCGTACACAAAGCCAACGATGAATTCTACTTTCTCTCTCTTTCTCTCTCTCTCTCTCTCTCTCTCTCTCTCTCTCTTTTACTTCGTATTCTTTGGCTTTTATTATACGAGATAATATCAGATAGCTGTCCACGATCATATAGGACAGTACCAAGTTAGAACGTTTACTTCTCTCGATTGCGATCGAATTAGAAAGACATTATATGCGATGATATTCTTGTTTCTAACTGAAAAAAGAAAAAAAAAAAAAACATTCTTTTCTTCTCCCCTTCCTACCTACGATAGTTATTTAATCGATAAAGCGTACTCGATGCTTTTTCTCGATCTATTCGCTTATAATATATATATATATATCGATTAAAGAAGGTAACATTTTATTATTCGATAAAAAAAAAAAAAAAAAAAAAAAAAAAAAAGAAAGGAAAAAAATCTTCCTTGATACTATTTAAATCTACAATAATGATGTTATAATAACAGATAAGTCAAGTCGGCCGAGTCAGTTGGTAAACTTAATCAACTTAATTAGCCAGTTTGTCTTAAGTATTCTTTTTTTTCTTTTTTTCTTCTCTTTTTTTTTTTTTTTTTTTTTTTTTTTTTATAGAAAATAGGAATGAGCTTGGTTCGTCGTTGTATATTTCTTTTAATAGAAGAAGATAGAGAAAGAGAGAGACGAACGAGAAGGTCGTTCTCGCGTTCTCGTCACGAAGATGCGCGCGTAACGCGGTAGAGACGTACGAAGCAACGAAAACGAGAGATAGAGATAGATAGAGCAAGAGAGAGCAAAAGAGAGAGAGAGAGAGAGAGAGAAAGAGAGTGAGAGAGTGAGAGAGAGAGAGAGAGAGAGAGAGAGAGAGAGAGAGAGCGAAGAGGATGCTAGAGTCGCGGTGAGCCGCAATAACAGCGCGCGGCCTCGCCGGCAAAGCCAGACTTAAATCGATTACAGGATGGCTCGTGAGATGGAATCGTGTATGGGGAAACTGATAGAGCAGCGAGATTGGATAGAATGAGAAGCCCTGCAAAGTGGATGAGAGAGCGCCAACGGAACGCGTCTTCTTCCTTATCCTTCTCTCTCTCTCTCTCTCTCTCTTTCTCTCTATCTCTCGTTTTCTCTTTTTATCTCTGCACTCTCTCTTTCTCACTCTGATGTTCTCGACCCGAGTAAATTGCACTTCCTTTTTTCCACGTCCTGTGGGATGCGAAACCACCCTGTTCTCTCTCTTTCTCTTTTTCTCTTTTTCTCTCTCTCTCTCTCTCTCTCTCTCTCCCTCTCTATTTATCTGTCTCTCTCTTTTTTTCTTTTTCTTTCTTTCTCTTATTCACTCTCTTGACTTACCAATTCTCATGCTCTCTCATCTTCTTCTTCTGTCTTTTAACAAAAAAAAAAGAAGAAGTTAAAATTATCCTCAAGGAAGAAAAAAAAATATATATATGTATGTATATACATATTTATATATATATGTATATACATATATTTGTATGTAGGACTTCATTTATTCCAAATGTTTTTCTCATTTGTTAAAGATCGATTTTCATTTGAGCTAATGGTCCTGGAGGTTCCATCAAATATTTGTTGAATCGATTCTCTCTCTCTCTCTCTCTCTCTCTCTGTCTCTGTCTCTCTCTTTCTCTCTCGTTCTCTCTGACCGTAGAAGTGCTGTGTTTGTCTTTATAGGTATATGTTTATCATTGGAAATATTAATTAGTGAACGTTTAATAGTGCCGAATTGATTTGGCCTCGTCGTCCTTCGTAATTTGTCGTTATAATATTGAAGAAAAGAAAAATGAAAAATGTTTTCTTCTTAATTTTCTTTTTTTGTTCTTCTTTCTTTTTTATCTTTCTTTTTTTTTTCATATTTCTTTTCTTTCCTTCTCCTTTTTTTTTTTTTTTTTTTTTTTTTTTTAACATAGATACATCATCTATTAATTGCGTTTGGTATGATTGAATTTAAATTTTAATTAAAATTCGATTAGATAATATTACATTTGTTATGTCTGATAGAATGTCGAAATTAATGGATAAATTTTATTCGTTGATTAATGAAGAGTGAAGGAAAAAAAGGTGGGCAAAAAAAAGAAAAAAAAGAAAAAAAGAAAGAAAGAAAAGTAGAAGATTTGACATTAAGAATTGATTATTTGAAATTAAAGATAACGCATTACGTATCAGTTATCGAAATGATTCACGTAATTTAGATCCTAGCGATGAACTTGACATCGTTTCCTTCGGACAATATAGCATCACGTAGACCGTTTAAACGTGGTACCCGGTCAAAATTCAATCTGTGGTTTTTGAATTTGAAAATGCAATTTTGGCCATTGTCCGCGGATGTGCGAACGGAGTGAAATGCGCGAAAGAGAGAAGATCGGAACGAGTGAGAGTGAGACAGACAAATAGATAGATAGAGAGAGAAAGAGTGAAAGAGAGAGAGATAGAGAGAGAGGGAGAGAGAGAAAGGGTAGTGAGACATATGAGAGACTGCGACATCCAAACACGTACAAACGTACATTTTACTAACACACATACATCGGGATACACGCGCACGCACATACGCAAACACTCACGCACACGCTTATATATCTATCTATGTAGATATACGTACGCGAGTTGGTCGGGTGCGAAAACCAAAACCGCAGGATGGAATTACTCTTGCTCAATCGTTTATCACGGTAGGATAAATGAATTAAACCGTCCGCGCACGATTCACGGTTTATTCCTCGTCGTATTCTCTTGCACGCTAGCTGGCCATAAAATCACCTTCTCCTCCATTTTACATATCCCTTTCCTTGGAAAACTTTCTCATCGTAGGCCTTCGAAAACGAAAAGAAGGAAAAAGAATTCAGGAAAATGAAGAAAGATCCAATAAATTTTTTCTACAATTTCTACGATCTCTCAGTACTCAACGGTACTTAGTCCTCCCACACGTCATACCCTCCATCCATCTCTCTTTTTCTTCTTCTTCTCGTCGTCGTACTTTTCGTACATTTTTCTGAATTTACTTCCGCTGAATATGGCCTTCGACACGAGTCAACTCGAATACAATTTGAACGAATCGAAAAGCTTTCGAAAGACTCCGTGTGCAAGATTTATTTTTTTTTTTTTCTTCTTCTTTTATTGTTGTTACGTACATGGTAGACGTTTGCACGGTTGAACGGCGGTATCACCTACGCCTTTATATATATATATATATACGTACATAAAGTATATATATATATATATACACACAATAGTTTGGCTGGGCTGGGTTCTCGGACCAATAATCGAAGTTATTCTTCCGTCGAAATCAACGTCATCGAGTAGTCAACGTATTCGAGGTAAAAGGTTGAGGGTGGATGAGAGTAATAGTATGGAGGTTGGTGAACGTTGAGAAGAAGTAGAAGTGGAAGATGAAAAGAATAAAAAAGAAATCGTATTCGATCGAATTCTCTCCTTCCTATTTCTCTTCTTTCTCTATCGGAAGAAGTATGAAGAGAAGGAGTATTATCGAAAGAGGTTTATTGCACGTGCGCGTAATGAAGCGAGACCTGGGGCTCGTTCGTTACCACGTCATCCAATCCCCGAAACCCACCACCCCCACCCTATCATCCTCTCTCTTTCTCTAAATATATATATATATATATATGTGTGTGTGTGTGTGTGTGTATATATATATATTTCACCACGCATTCAAAAGTGCAATGTCACAACAAAGCCATAGGAGAGATTTTTCGTGCGAAAGGAAGGAGAAATTTAATGATAGAATGAGAGAAAAGCTTGTATTCCGTTTATCAGACCACTTATGACAGAGAGAAAGAGAGAGGGAGAGAGAGAGAGGACGATGCACTCGTGATATAGTACGATGGTTATACCACGCCTCGTAAATCTTTCCAGTCATATATATGTACCGTGTACGTATATATGTATGTTTGTGTGTATAAATAAGAGCTTTAAAAACCTCTAACGCGTGCGTAGTATGCTCGCGGTTGGGTTTCTTCTAACTGGAAATGAGAAAAAAATTTATCTCTCACGGCACGAATTTCACGAACAAAAATGAATTTGAGAAGGGAGAAAGAGGAGGAGATAGGGGAGATTTAAGGGTTAGAGGGGGTGGTAAGGTGAGCGAAGCGGCGGGGGCGTGACAGTACTCCGTTCCGCCATGAACGGGGGGTGAAAGTTAACGGGCTCCCTTCGGAAGGGTTTAACGATGTTACGTCGTAAGAGTTGAGTATAGACGGTCGCTCAGCAGCTCGCTCGTTCGCTTCGCGTAATTCGTGAAAGATTTACGTGACGACGAAGTTTTCGAGGGAAGAAACGAGGAAGGGGAAAGTTTTACAGTACGAGGTGGGGTTGACCTGACGAAGTGAACGGGGAAAGAAAGGATGGGAGGGAATATATTGTTCTCCTTACCACCCATCGACGCAGTCACTCCCCTCATGAAAATAAGGAAAATTAGAGAAGTAGAGGCATTCTTTTTATTCTGCTTTTTGTTATTTTCCAATTTCCATTTTTTTTTTCTTTCCTCTTTTTTTATTTTTGTTTTTTTTCTTTTTTTTTTTACACATATACTTCTTATCATTATTCTTTTTTTTTTTATTCGTCGTTAGTTTACGAGGTGTGCAATACAATTTTTTAATGAATGCTATTTTTTACAGATAAGAGTTCGATTACACACAGAGAGAGAAAGAGAGAGAGAGAGGGAGAAAGAGAATCGTTTATATTCTTTCTCTTCGTCTTTTTTTATTTCTTCCTCTGTTACTTTTTTCTTTCTCTCTCTCTCTCTCTCTCTCTCTCTCTCTCTCTCTCTTCCTTTCTTTCCAATTCTTTCTTTCTTCTACTGTATTTTATTTTTTTTTCTCTTCTCTTTCTTTTTATAAATTTTTTTTTTTTCCCCTTTCAACCGATACGAAAGAAAATTCATCCTGGGGCGGGCCCGGCGAGTCGGCTAATGAAAAACATGAGGTACGGAAGCTGATACGAAATGCTGCGTATATAGCCCGGGTATTACGGGCACTATGGGTACTACCCCTGGCTCGGTTGGAAGAAAAACGTGGAAGAGGAAAATGTGGCGGTGGCGGCGACTGCAGCATTCGTTCCTCTCGCGTGTACGTCGACGAAGAAAAAAGATAGAGAAAAGGGGGAAGGGGAGGGTGTGGGCGAGTGGTTAAAGGAGGGAGGAAGGAGAAGAAGGGGTGGTATGGAAAAAAAGAGAGAGAGAGAGAGAGAGAAGAAGGACGAGAAGTGCGAGAGTAGCCCGGGTATTGTTTGAAATGTGAACACTTAGTAAAGCGTCGAATAAAAGGGACGAGGCGAGGGTGGAAAAGAGAGGAAAAAAAAATGAGAAAGGGAGGAAAGTGGGAGAGAGATGGCGGCGGAGGGCTTGTACGCACCCTCCATACCGTATATATATATATATATATATATATGTATATGTATGTATGTATGTATATATGTATGTATATGTACGTACAATACGCGTCAGCCGTCGTCCGCGAAAACGAGTGGCCTCGCAAAAGGATTTCTTTCTCGAACACGTGGAAAATTTTACGTCGGCTTTCGCATACGAGTCTGATACCCATCACACGTCCGGAAAGCTTCTACAGTAGCGCTTGTGTAATAGTATATATATATATATATATATATATATATATGTATATATGTACAGATATGATATAACTATTTCTGTTTCTTCTTGTGGCGATGGTGTGGTGGTGATGACAGTGGTGTGGTTTTGTTACCAACAGCAGCAGGTCGTTGATGAAAAGCGAACGAAAGATTATTTCTCAAAGCTTAATCAGACTTTTATTCCTTTTTATTCTTTTTTTTTTCTTTCTTTCTTTCTTTTTTATTTCCTTTTTTATTTGCCTCTATTTATTTTCTTTTTCTCCTTCTTCTTTTTCTTCTTCTTCTTTCCTTTTCTTTTCTTTAATCATTTTAATATTCGTTCAATATCCAGTTCGAAAAGGAAAGATTTTTGTAAATATGGAATGATCAACTATCTTTTTTCTTTTTTTTTTCTTTTTTTTTTCCTTTTTTTTCCTTGTCTTCGTTCTTCCTTAATCGTAGTTATCTGATTGAATTTAATGTTTGTTATGAGAGATATTAAATATAAAAAAAAAAAAAAAAAAAAAAAAACAGAAAAAGGGGGCAATAATTTGAACGTGAGTTTTTATTTCATTTTAACGTGGAAAAACTATATAGAAGTAAGACGAACTAGCGAAGCACGTAAAATTCTTCGAAGGTAGAAAAAAGTGAGAAAAAGAAAAATAAAATAGAGAAAAAAAAGAGAGAAAAAGAAAAAAGGAAAAATGCAGAATACTTTAAATATATATATATATATATATATATATATATATATATATATATATATATACATACATATACATATGCACACACACATATATATATATATATATATATATAAAAAGGAAGTGTCGGTCTCTCGCGTTTGAAGCTCCGGTATCTAGAAAAAGGACTACGATTGCAGGTGCCTTCTCTTGGCCGCGTGAGATCCGATCACTGAGAGGTGTACATACACATCGAATTTTTTTTTTTTCACTTCTTCTTTCTTTTTATTTCTTTCTTTCTCTTTTTTCTCTTTTTTTTTCTTTTTTAAATCGCATTACTTAACTCTAACGACGTGTGATTAAAAGAAAATACAAAAAAGAAAGAAAAACGAGAAAAGATTTTCCATTTGACCTTCTTACGACCTTCTTATTTATCATTCTCTTTCATTTTATTCACCGTCAATATATTTATCAATCGACGATAAATTTTTTCTAAAATAAATCTTTCGGTATTATATGCGAATATATTAAATCGGCGTAAATGTTCAAGCTTTCACGATTTTCCTCACGCGTTATTACAAAATTTGTAATAATATTTTATTAAAAAATACTGATCATTTATTCATAATACCGATCGAACGTATATAAAGCTATAAATTAAAATAAACGGCAATCTATTCTTTATTCTAACTTTATGCAATTATGCAAACTTTATACGTACTTTGCATTATTTTCTTCTATAAAATTAATATCGATTCAATTTATAAAATTAACATCGATTTATCCTATGTTAACCTTTTCTATTTTCTTCCCTCGTCGAAGTTTTATATTTTCTTCGAAGGAGAAAGACAAGAGAGAGAAAGAAATAAAAAATAATATTTACGATAGGACAATGAGAAGGTTAAAAAATCGAGCTTAATTAAGCTCGCGTTATCTCATTTCATTTGTTTTGTTTATGTCTCGTATTCTACGGAAAAAAAAAAGAGATGAAAAAAAAAAAGAAATTTAAATAGCAAATAGTCGATCATGAGGGAATGACGGAGGAGAAGGTCGGAGGGTCAATGGAGGGAAGTTTGTATGAGAGAAAGAAAGATTCTCTCGAAGATTAAATTCGAAGTTCGTCCGATCACTATTATTCTTGCTCGCTTTCCATCGAGAACGCACCCCTCGAGGATTAAAATCGGCCGAACGATCGTCCAACCCTCTTATAAACGGACTGGCTGATGCAGCAACGACTCAACGACTATACAGTCTCTCGTAGGCTATGTGCTGCTTTCCTAAAGGAAGCTTCGAGTACGGCGTTCCGAAGTCTCGTTTCCAACACTCGACAAAAGCTAGAGAGAGAGAGAGAGAGAAAGAACATTCGTCCTTATACGTATATGTGTGAGTGTAAGTGTATGTGTCACTTTCATCCCCGTAAGGCGATACCGACTTCTCGTTCGAAGTGATGTACGTATTTCAGCGATATTAAGACCTCCCTTAATGTACGCGCCCATTCGAAAGTGCGTTCGGTGAGATAAAGAAGAGAGGGACAAGGAAGGAGATGGAGGAGGGAGGTGGAGGGGAGGAGAAAAAGGAGAAGATAGAAGAAGAGAGGGAACGAAGGAAATCCTTAGATAATAATACCGCTTCTCCCAAGTCCCACCCCGTATTTCCATATTAATCTTTCACCGAAATGGAAATTTCGCATGGGAATGAGAGGGAACAAACGTGGACAATTTCGTATCTTTCTTTTATTTCTCGTCTATTATGTTTTCTTTTTTGATTTTGTTTCTCTTTCTTTTTTCTCTTTTTTTTTTTTGTTTTTTTTTTTTTTGCGAGATCATAAATAAAATCTTAATTTATACGAGAAATCGTAATTAATAAATTGTAAGAGATAAATAAAAAGAATTTATCTCCTTAGAAAATACTTTGTTAGAAAACATATATATATATATATATATATATATATATATATATATATATATATAAAATAAGTACATATATGTGTTGTGTGATATATCGAGAAAATTTAGAAAGGGTAAGGTTAGAAAAACTTAACTCGTTTATAATTGATTTCATTGAGTATGCGTTTTTATTTGTATCTTTTTATATTCGAGAGAGATAGTGAGAGAGAAAGAGACGGAGGGAAGAAGGAGAGGAAGAGGGAGGGAGGGAGAGAGAGAGAGAGAGAGAGAGAGAGTAGGGAATAAGGTCGGAGGGGAAAGTATCCTTTTCTTGCAGCAGCAATACTTTGGCAAAAAGAGGAGACATCTGAAATCCCGAGGAAGGAGATCAAAACAAATCGGCTTTGCTGAGGCTTCCGGCAACGGCAGGAACGATGACGAAGTTGGTGGTGGTGGAGGAAGAAAGAGGTCTCTAAACGGGAGAGAGAGAGAGAGAGAGAGAGAGAGAGGGAGGGAGAGAGAGAGAGAGAGAGAGGGAGATGGATAGCATCGCTTGCCCGCGAGGAGAGGAGGGTTTATTCTTAATATTTGTAAGGTTTTCATCTCGAAAAGGAAAGACCGTGGCATTCGTTGAAGAAAAAAAAAAGGGAAAAGAACGGGACACACCCTTCGGCGTGTCTCGAAAATACGCAAATCCCGGATTAGATAACGGCGAGGGTGAAAATGTCGGATGATCCTTCCCGTCGATAAAATTCTACCAACGTTTCGTGTTCCTTTCCTCTTTTTCTTCCTTTTCATTTTGCTCTTTCTCTTTCATTTTCTTTTTCGTTTTCTTTTTATCCTAACGTTTCTCAAGGGATAACTTATATTTTTTTTTTGTTTTCTTTTTTTTTTTCTTCTTCTTCTTTTTCTTCCCAAACATTACTTATCGTTTTAGTTAAAATCTCAAGAAATAGAAAGGAGGATGGATTGCTTTGAACGCAACGAGTTCTCTCGTAAGTGACCTCCTTGTCATGATGATTTTCCAAAGGTAAGAGACCATCTTGTGGAAATTTCGTGAGCTGGCTTTGTATAGAGATGTATTAGTAGAGGAACGTGACAAATGAAAAGCGATGGTTAGTGGCAGGTTGGTCGTGTTAGTTTTAGTTTAACCAAGAGAAGGAGAGGGAAGGTTTGCTTGGTGGTCCTGTCGGATGACGATGGCTCGGTTGATACCAGGACGATAGTGGTTGTATTGTTGTTGGATAATTGTTTAACAATTATTGTCATTGTCGTTGTTTTTGTTGTTGTTCTTGTTGTTATCGTTGTCGTCGTCCTCGTCGTTTCGTTGTTGTCGCCGTAATCGTTGTTGAAGTTCGTGCC
>NC_060956.1:2455000-2467500 GCF_910589235.1 Vespa crabro | reverse complement strand
TCCTTCCTTCTTGTTCAGCCGCCTACGTTCGTTCATCCGTTTCGGTTCCCTCGTTATTACAAAACGCGGAGTCGAACCTACACTGGCTTCCAGCAGAAGAACACGATGTAAACTGGGGAGGACTATTTCTCTCTCTCTCTCTCTCTCTCTCTCTCTCTCTCTCTCTTTATCTCTATCTCTATCTCTATCTCTATCTCTCGACTTCCCTTCTCATTCTCTCTCTTTCTCTTTCTCATTCTCTATATAATCCATAGGAAATTACATATTATTATGACGTGCTATTAAACGTATAATAACTGAGCACGAGACGACGATACGCCAGGTGGCCCGTTTAGAGCAACGATCTTGAAAGGATCTCGTACGATGATAAAGATCTACCTCGTTCGCATGCTTAAATGCTGTGGTTCGTAGAAGGGGTTGGACAAGAGAGGAGGGAAGGAAAAAGGGGAAAACTCGCGTTTCTCTTGTACGTGGACACGACGCCTTTTAAATTGTCGCTTATACAACTTGATACTCTCGTAGAATGCTCTTAATTCTATATATTCGACGAACACATCCCTCATTCCCTTTCTCTCTCTCTCTCTCTCTCTCTTTCTCTCTCTCTCTCTCTCTCTCTCTCTCTCTATCTCTATCTCTCTTCCTCCCTTTCTTTTTTGATCTTTCATAATCAAATATTAGACTGATTACACACGTCCTATCCACGTGACCTGTCGTTCGCACGAACGAATACTTACTTTCGTGTCATCAAGATATAAAACGCGCTAGATTGAAATCAATTTTCTCTTCTATTTCTTTCTTTCTTTCTTTCTTTCTTTCCTTTTTCCTTTTTCTTGTCATTTCTTTCTTGTAAAATCTCGAAAATGAAAGCTCTCACGGTTCTTATCGTAAAATCATCAATTTTTATTTTCCATAGAATTTAATTGAAAACTAAAAGAGTAAAAAGAGTAACGGGAATGAATACGAATCCGAACAATCGTCGTTCTATTAGAGTAATAAAGGAATAAATTTGTACGTTTAGATACTGAACGAGACGCCGACGAAAAACGTCGACGTAGGAAAAAGAAGAAGATGGTGGAGCGGGGTAAGGTGGGGCGGGGCTGAGGGTCAGGAAGAAAGGTAAAAGATGTGCGGTAGTAGCCGAGAATAGGATGAACGAAAGAGGGATAGAAAGAGGGGCGGGAGGGATTTATAGGATAGGATAGAGTAGAGATGGCGGTAGTGATGGCGGAGGGAGGAAGTGAGTCCGCACAAAGTGTCGAGAGCTAGTTTGCGCTATAATCTACTATCTCGTCGTTTGCAATTAACTTCTCTTGATGATGTCACGTTTCGTTCGCGCCTCATTTCCAGCCCCGGCCTGTATAACAATCTACCAAGCCCTCTTTTCCGACGATCCTTTTAACGCACACTTATAAATTCCGTAATCAAGTTTTTCCACGCCCAAGGAAATTTACGAATATCTCGTCGTTGTCGTCGTATCCGTCGTCGACGTTGTTCACCCTCTTTTCGTCATCTACGTCTCACGGCAATCCTCCCCTCTTCTTCTTCTTCTTCTTCTTCTTCTTCTTCTTCTTCTACTTCTTCTTCCTCTTCTTCTTCTTTCTCTTTCTCTTCTCCCTATTCTTCTTATTCGTCTTTCTCTTTATACATTCTCCCTCTATATTTATACACCCTCCCTTTTTTCCTCCGTCTTTCTCGGTCTTTCCATTTTGTAAATCCTCTTTTTCGCACTTTGATCTGATTTGATTTTCATTTTTTGATCATTTCCATTCGATTTACTGTAAATATATACATAGCTATATATGTATGTATTTATGTATGTATATATGTATGTATGTATGTATGTATGTATATTTACTATATCGTTCACAGTATTTTTCATATAAATAGGTATAGAAATTTATTCATACATTATAGATAAATTTAATTTTCCAAAAATATAAGAAATCAAAGGCCGAATATCTGTATATAAATTATTTTTCTTTCTCTCTCTCTCTCTCTCTCTCTCTCTCTCTCTCTCTCTCTTTCTTTTTTCGTTCTTTCTATTCTACTTTTTATCTCATAAATCTTATCAGAGAACACTAACGAATAGATCGGCAATATGTATATTTCAATATAAGTGCCAATTAATTGGAATATTTGTTATGAACGGTTTGTTTAATAACTACAAAGTTTCCAATCAAATATTTGCACAAGAGAAACGTGTTGAAATGCATGTACATTAAACTCGAGACTAATTTTCATCGTCGATCGGGTGAAAAGCGTCTTGAAATGATCGTTTACGCAATCCCGACTAGCGTAAAATCGTCGAGTAATGAGGATACATTTATCATAGAAATCACATCTCGGCAAACACCGACCGTTAAGTACTACTTCGGTCTTCTTTGCCTACTTATTTTACACTTGTTCATCGATTTACCTATACTTACATGTTCTAGCTAACGTAACCTTAAGATGAAATAAGAGAAAAAGAGAAAAAGAGAGAGAGAGAGAGAGAGAGAGAGAGAGAGAAAAAGAGGGAGAGAGGATTTCCTTCGTGGTTATCTCTCTTAAGAAGACATAACGTTTTTCAACGTTTCAATCTGCATGCTCGTTACTTGCTTTCAGTAAGGTGTCGAGTAACTATGCGATGTATTAGCTATCCATACGTAAGAACGAGAGACAGCATCGTCATCTTGAGGTACTACGATGCCACAAAAGCCGTATAGAGGATTTATGGCAAGACGATCAACGATCGAGTTAGAGAAAGAAGGATAGATAGGTAGATAGAGTAGACAGAGTCAACGAGGGAGAGAGAGAGAGAGAGAGAGAGAGAGAGAGAGAGAGAGAGAGACAGAGAGAGAGAGAGAGAGAAAGAAGGGAGGGAGAGACTCGTTAGGCTAATTAGTCGTCTCTACCAGGATATCTATAATATAATCAGAAACACACACCTATTAAATTTACATTCGCTACAAATGATGAACGACGACGTGTCGAAATATTACAAATTCTTCTTACTGAATGAAAAGGAAATATTTTGTTTGAATTGAAGAAATTTGGAAAAAAAAAAGTAATCGCAGATGTTTTATATCTTTGATTAATATAAATTAAATTGTCGCATGAGACCGATCGTTTTTGTAAACAAAATTGTCCCTTCTTTTTTTTTCTTTTTGTTTCTTCTTTTTTTTTCTTTTTTTCTTTTTTTTTTTTTTTTTTTTTTTTTGATGTTCGTATCCGATCAATGGGATTACCTTTAACGTGAAATAAAACATCTGTCGGCGGGTAAACTCTAGTCGTGCTCTCTCGAAAATCTCTTCGCGAGCTTATCGTAATTGATTGATTGATTTATTGATTGATGATTGATTGATCGATCGATTGATTGGTCGATTAATTTATTAATTGTTTGAAATCTCTATTTAATATCGTGATTTTAATTATAACATCGAAACATTACCTTGTTTTTCCCTCTCTCTCTTTCTCTCTCTCTCTTTTTTTCTTTTTTTCTTTGTTTTTTCTTTTTATGTATTTACATATGTACATCGTTAAAACATATGCATATAATAGATAGATATTTACAAAATTGCAAATTAATTGATATATATTCTTTTGATGTGATATTTTAATTATATTGAAAAAAAAAAGAAAGAGAGAGAGAGAGAGAGAGAGATACGTATAAGGAAGATTTAGATTTGAATATAATAATGAATCGTTAGTTGTAAGTTGACAGACCGTTTATGGGATTATATTATATTTCGTCAGTTTTCGTGACCTTGATGTATATAATATTCTCTCATCTCTAATTTCTCTTTCTCTTTCTCTTCAACAAATAGTTGCTTTTCGCGAGCGTAAGAACGTCGCGGATGGAGAAAGTTGTTTGAAGTTCTGCTAAGCAAGTTCTCTCGTAGCTTTAGTATGCTAACCGCGAAGTATGCCAAAGTCTCAGAATTACCTCAGAAAAAGAAAAGACCCGAGGAATAGATAAAAGAAGACGAAAAAAAAAATGGTTTATAGTTATCGATATGTTGTTAAAAAAAGATATATATATATATATATATATATATATATATATCGTAAAAGATGAATCGATACGGAAGAAAGAAGAAAAAAAGTATACAAGTAAAAATATGATAGAATATAGATCAGACGTAACAATAGTTTAATGAAAGTGTACGAGAGATATAAAAATTCAAGATAGAAAGCAAAGTGATGGATTTTAACGTACGGAAGAAAGATTGATATAAATAAATATTGGGTGAATAGAAATAATGGATAAAAAGAAGAGAAATAGAGAATGACGGATAGATAAGTAAGTGGATAGATTGACGAAAAAGTATAAGATGAGAAAACAGGATATATGCACATACAACATCCCCATACATATATACATAAAATAATAAAGGAGGAAGGAAAAGAGAAAGAGAGAAAGAGAGAGAGAGAGAGAGAGAGAGAGAGAGAGAGAGAGAAGGGTCAGAGGCATAGCAAGTGGAGCGAAAATCAGATTTGCTCGTTGTCGCCTCCACCTACGCAGCTATCTTCCATCCTTTTCTCGCTTTCTCGTCCTGGCATCGCGTCATCCTCTCACCAGGGCCAGGTTCCTCTTCTCTTTTCAGTCTCCAGCAACAGAGCGCGGTGCTTTCGTTCGTAGCCGCCCCTCGAGCCCACCACCGGCTGGCTCCCTGCGCATACCCGGTTGCCCTTCACCCTGGCCCGAAGCCCCGTCGTCGTCCCTCGAAGCTCGAACGAGCACCGCCCTTTGATCCTGCCGACAACCACCCTTCTCGACCTTCTACCACTACCACCACCACCACCACCACCACCACCACCACCATCATCACCATCCAACCACCCACTCAACCGTCCAGCCTAACTCCATATACAGAAGGGTTTACCCACCTCCTTTCTATCTCTATCTATCTTCTTCTATTTGTCTCTCTCTCTCTCTCACTCTCACTCTACAGAGTGTATGTATATATGTATGTATGTATGTATGTACATATGCGTACATACCCCGACACAATTTTCTAGCCTAGCAAACTTCTTTCTCTCTCTCCCTCTCTCTCTCTCTCTCTCTCTCTCTCTTTCTCTCTTTCTCTCTATCTCTCTTTCTCTCTTTCTCTTTCATTCTCCCTCCCTCTATCTTTCTCTATGACAACAGCAGACTGTCGTTAATAAATATGCTACTAGTAGGACACGCGTTCCACGTGCGTATACATCTCTCTCTCTCTCTCTCCCTCTCTCTCTCTTTCTCCTCTCTCTCTCCCAGTCTTTCTCTTTCTCTCTCTGTTTCGTTCTCGTGAAATCGAAAACTTTCTCTTCCTTCTTCTTCCTAGTCTATACATATTATTATACGTATATGTCATCATTTCTTGTGTTACGTATGTGAATTCTCTTTCCGTACCTTAGTCCTTAATCTCTCTCTCTCTCTCTCTCTCTCTCTCTCTCTCTCTCTCTCTCTCTCTCTCTCTCTCTCTCTCTTTCTCTGTCACTGTTGTTCTTATTACTACGTTGAATTTCATTTTATTCGAAATCCCTCTTTTTCCATTCTACGTATTTATTATATTCGAATATTAAGTAAAAATGAATTTACAACGTGGTAATACATTTTACGCGTTGAAAATATTTCGACAAAATCGTCATCGTTTCTTTGACGGAAACTTTTTCAAATTTTCATTTTTTGTTTTTTGTTTTTTTGTTTTTTTTTTTTTGTTGTTTTCCCCCCTATCGAAAAAAGGGATTTAAGCTTGGCTCTATTTGTTTGTTTTATTTATTTCTTTTTATTTATTTATTTATTTATTTATTTATTTATTCATCTCTTGTTTTTTTTCTTTTTTCATTTCATTTTAATTTTTCTTTTCCCCCCTTTTTTTTTTTTTTTTTTTTTTTTTTTTTTTTTTTTTTTTTTTTTTTTTTTTTGATAGAGGTGAAAAAGAGGAAGGTGAACGGGGGCGCATTGACATAGCCCGTGGGGCAAGGATGCGATTCGACGCGAAAGAATTATAACCGTTCGATAATCGCTTTTAATTCGTACTAACTCGGTAAAAGGACAGCGTCGAATAATTTCAATATTTTTTTTCGATAGGAAGCTCTCAATAGTCGCGGTAGTGATAACGGGGTTTTTTAAAAGCCTCACTCTCTCTCTCTCTCTCTCTCTCTCTCTCTCTCTCTCTTTATTTCTATCTCTCTCTCTTTCTCTTTGGACAGTCAACACAATGACGTTTGTCGGCGACAATGCGCGCGAAAAAAAGAGGCGAGGAGGAAGAGGTGGAGGAGAGAAGGAGGAGGACTAGGATTGAGGGGTGGGAGACGGTAAGGGTAGGTGGGGAGACAGGTCGAGGGGTACTTAAATGGCCATTGGCAGATTACCAATATCGGCGTACTGCTTAGTTAAACGAGTTACCGCGAAAACTCAATATCGCTCGCGCGCGCACAGTACAAGAGAGATAGAAAAAAAGTGGGAGAGAGAGAAAGAGAAAAAGAAAGAGTAAAAATAAAGAGATGGATAGATAGAGAGAGAGAGAGAGAGAGAGAACACGATCGGATCATCATATGATCTACGGTGTGAGAAGCTAGACCGCGCGATTCGCTGCGTTTCGGTATTTAAAAGCTACTAAAATACGGTGCTTTAATGGAATCGATCTCTCGTATCAACGTTTCGAGAATGACAAATTTCCAACGTGTCTCGTTAAACTATACGCGAGTGTATATTTTTCATTCGAACGCGATATTTTTCTCTCGCCAATCGCGAATTTATTTCTCCTCTATTTATTATTATTTATTTATCCTAGAAGAGCTCTTTCATTATTTTTTTTCTTTTCCTAATTTTTTCTTCCTCTTTTTTTTTTGATTTTTTTTTTCTGTTTTCTTTTTTCTTGTTTTATTCTTCTTCTTTTATCTTTTCTTTTCTTTTTCCCTCAAAGGGAATAGACAAAAAAAAAAAAAGAAAAAAAAGAAAAAAGGAACTTAAAGAGAGCAAAAAGGAAAGGTTAAATCGAAAATATAGCAAAATTATAATTAATTTTCGTAGGTAAGGGACGAAAAGAAAAAAGAGAAAGACGCGTATTACGAAAGTTACGTAGAATGTTCTTGAAGTCGTCCGTTGAAATGGGAAAAAAAGGAAAAATAAAGAAAAAAGAAAAAAGAAGGAAAGAAGAAAGAAAGAAAGGGAAAAAATAGATGCAACTTTAAGTTTTTCGAATTATTCTCTCGAAGAAAGAAAGAGGATTTTCCTCTTCAAGATACAATGGTTCGATGATTTCTCTTAATTAAGAATAAACATTTTCATCGTAGTTAAATGTTTTATAAATTATTTCTTTATTATTATTATTATTATTATTATTATTATTGTATAATTCAAGTAAATATATGTATGCATATATATATATATATATATATATATATATATAAATCTAAAAAAAAAGCAATTCTTTAACATTTCCTATTCTCTTTTCATATTCATCGTCTTCGTCTTGATAAAAAAAAGGAATAGAATGAAAGAAAAAAGTAGATAGATAGAGATAGAGATAGAGAAAGAGAGAGAGAGAGAGAGAGAGAGAGAGAGAGAAAGAGAGAGAGGCGCGAATGGGGTAGAGGAACGTTCTAAAACGGTACAGAGGAAGCTCGTTTAACAGGAAGGCGCGATTTTGCAGATCAAACGCCGTGCGTGAGGCAGCTGATTGCACATAGGCGCCAACACCACCTGTGTGCCCAACTCCCTTCATCTTTTTCCACCTTTAATATCCTCCCCCCCTCCCATCCACCCTCTTCCTTTTTCTTCATCTTCTTCTTCTTATTCTTCTTCCTCTTCAATATTTCGTATCGTAGGACACAAGCCTTTTTTCTCCTCCACTTCCGCTTTCAACTCCTCCACCTCCTTCTTCTCCTTCTCCATCTTCTTCTTCTTCTCCTTCATTTCCCTTCCCTTCCCTTCCCTTCCCTTCCTTTTCTTTTCGTCGTCAAACTGTTTGGAAAACAAAAGGCGCCCTTCGCGTTACTTGACGTTGGAACATGACGTTTACGGAAGCGAAGAAAACGCTTTGCGAGTTCGCGAGAACGTAATACTCGCTTCTTACGTATTTCCTACTTTCTTCTTGTATTTTACTTTTCTCTCTCTCTCTCTTTCTCTCTGACCCTATCTCGCCAATCCCCTCGTCCCGTCCCTTCTCCCTTTCCTTCATTCTCCTCATCTTTCCTCTTACTTTTTTCTTCTTTGTTCCTCGCTTATTTTTCTTTTTTTCTTTTTCTGTTTCTTTTTTTCATCATTTTCCTTTTCTTTTCTTTCTTCTTCTCTTTTCCCCCTCCCCCTCCCCTTCGTAAGAAATTTTCAAATACAATTTTAGATATATCTTCTGTCTTCTTCTTCTTTTTTTTCCACTTTTTTAATATTTTCAGAATTACTTTTATATATATATATATATATATATATATATATATATATATGTATATATATATATATATATTTATATTTTTTTTATAATTTTTAACGAGAAACAAATGTTAAAAATTGTTTTATGAAATATGTCATGTTTTACCAATGATCGAAAACGAATATATCACAATTGACGTTTTCACAAGTAACGAATCCTTTTCGATTAATTCTTTTGTTTCGATTTCATTCACGATATACGTCGGCAGTATCCTTTTTCATTTATCACGAACAATTGCGATTACGTATAGGGAAAAAAAAAAAAAAAGATAAAGACAAACGATTTTGATATTCTTTGCCTCGACAAAAAAAGAGAGAGAGAGAGAGAGAGAGAGAAAGAGAACAAAAAAAAAATTTGTTGACGATCACGTTTTCCTTTTATTATTATGATTATTATTATTATTATTATTATTATTATCATTATTATTATTATTATTATTATTATTATTATTATTATTATCATTATTTTATTATATTTCATTTGTTGATTTATTTTTTCTTAAAGTTTTTCATATTAATTTTATTAATGAACAATTATTAACATAAATATGTTCAACGTATGATTTATATTTACTATATTCTATTGAAGAAAAAAAATAATAATAATCTCGTGTAAAGATTTTTCTTTTTTCTTTTGTTCTTCTTCTTCCTTATTTAACATGAAAAAGATGTTGATTTTAGGAAAGGAAAAAAAATTTGCTATTACGGTGAAACGTTAAATATCGATCATCGGAGTTTAATTTGAAATTTTACAGTCGGTAGATTTTACAATCGCTTTTGGATGTCGAGTCTCAAGACGAGAAAATTTTCGGAGGTAAAGAAGATCTCGAAGGGATGAAAGAGGGTTGGGCAATACTCCACCCCTAACGCATGCGCTATCAGAATGTCTTCCTAACCCTAAAAGGAACGTTATAGATATTACGATGGTACTCTCTCTCACGCTTTAAAAGCTTTGATATTTTATGCATCGCCTCGACGATGACGATGTTTTCTACGATCGTTGAACTTTTGCATAACTTCTTCGTAAGAAAATTATTATTCCTTGTATAGCTTTTAAATAATAAGTTATTTTCTAAGTAATACAATAATTATTTTCGTAAAGAAAAAAAGAAAAAAAAAAAAACGGAAAAAAACAAAAGAATAAAAAAAAAAGCTTAGACAGATATCTTTGTTAAAAAGAGAATAAGAAATTTCTTCTAGTTCATCGTTAGATATAATTCAACTTTTCTTTTAATAATTAAGATTAAGCTTTTACAGCTTTTAAATATTGAACTATCTTTTAAAACGATGATATATAATTATTATCTTAGGAAAAAAAAAAAAAAAGAGAGAGAAAATCTCACGAAATCAAAATAAAAAATATTAAAAACGAAGTAAGAAATTTCTTTTGTTTTAAATCAAAATTCACCTTTTCTATTCTGTTCTATATTATTCTATGGGATTTTGAAAAATAATTAAATAATTTTATATGAGTATAAAATTATATTGAAGTGAAAAAGAATTCTTAAAAAGAAATATATATTTTAAAATTACAATGTACGATGTTTCGAGTGTGAGAGAATATTTTCTAATTTTTATAATAGCAATTTAAATCTCAATTAAATGAACGAATGGTATTAGGACGATCTGAGTAAAATTATACAATTGATATAAATATCGCGTAGCTTTGAATTACACGTAAAAACTATGAAAAACGATGAAGCATATATTTGACGTAACGATAAAGTTACGCGAGCGTTAAAGGATAAAATTAATTTTTAATGGATCGATTCAAAAATTTTAACGATTACTTGGTAAATGTATAAATGATTTTAAATATGTTTCTTTTTATCCTTTCTTTCGCTTCTTTTTTGTTCTTTTTTTGTTTTTAAGGACTTGTGTTCCCTTTTTCTTAACTAATTCAAAACCCGAAATAGACGAGTCCGAGAGAACTCCTCTTGGGCTTGTAAGTGCAACAGGAAGCGTGCGAAATGACCCACAAAGCTTCCGGTGGTCCGTGGTCGCATTTGGTTTTAAGTTTGTCACAGTTAGACGACCCCGACCCCGTGAAGTGGGTTAAACGAAGTTTCATGAGACTTTGACATAGCGCCCCGTTCTTGTTCGACCATAGATATGTCGCGTCGCAGAAACGCGTTTGCCTCCGTAACTTGACTATTTCGACGCATGTTCAAAAACGATTTTCACCATTTTCATTAATCTATCAATGGAACGATTAGAAACGAATAAATCCATTGAACGATAAATTTTTTCCATTTGTTATACCTCGACGAACTAACAATTAAAATTTTTCATCGATGATAAACAAATGAAAATTTTATTTCTCTTCTCCCATTTTTCTTTACTTTTCTTTATTTTTTTTTTTCTCTTTTCCTTTTTCTTCCATCGTAATCGAAAATTAATGTACGACTTTAATCAACATTAAATTTAATGATATTTACATATAACGAATGATCTTCGTTCGTTCATTCACACGTTTCAATTGCATATTTTAAGAACGATCGTTCTAATAATTGAGATTACAATTTTAATTATTATCATTGTGAACGATTAATTAGAAAACAGACGAAATGATTTTGTTCTATTGGAATGGCAAGATAAATGAATATATAATAAATGCAATAGTTTCTCTCAATCGAATAAAACTTTTTTTCAACGCAATCGAATCGCGACGAATGAATGGCCGATTTCAAGAGTAAACATCCAACTTGATTATTAAACGAGCCGTTAACGGTAGCCTAGTTTAGTAGAACCGACAAAGAAAGACGTAAATTCTCAAAGGCGACACCTACGAAATCCTCCGGGAAAAGGAGGAAGAGAAAGGTGGAAGAGATGAAAAAGGAAAAAAGAAGAAAAAGAAGGAGAGGAAGAAGGAGAAGGAGAAAAAGGAAGAATAGAAATGATAATGGAAACGACAATGCGAGAAAAAGTAAAGAAAGTGAACTAAAAACTCTTAAAAATAAAGAAGAAAGATCGCAAGCAAACAGAAGGAATAATAATGATAATATTAGATGAGGAGAGGAGGGGACTAGTCGAAATATTATTCTCGATGTTTTTCTCGGAGCATTAACTCGACGACATTTGAGGCCGTTTACGAATGAGAAGTGGGTTAAGGAGTTAACTTATATTCTACGCGATATATATCATCTTTGTTACTTCCATGTTGATGCCGAACGAAAAGGAACGAGAGATAAAAAGCGGGATAGTACGAAAGAAAAACAGATAGTCTCTATAAGGAAAATGAGGAAAAGAGAGAGAGAGAGGGAGGGAGGGAGAGAGTTGGATGGTCGAATGTGATGGCCATAAGAGACATATATATATATATATATATATATATATATATATATATATAAATAGTGAATAAGAGAGAAATAGAATGAGGAAGAATATTAGAGTGAGTGAGATAGATAGATAGATAGAAACGGCACGATTCATAGAACAGGGAAGGAAGGTAGAGAAGGATGAAAATGAGAAAAAGAGGGAGGGAATGGAGGGAGGAAAAGAGAAAGAGAAAGAGAGAGAGAGAGGGCGTACTTCGTATACGAATATAGATGAGATTCGTATAGAAGTACGTACGTAGAGAAACGAGTTAGTATGTATATATATATGTGTGTATGCATATATATATATATATATATGTGTATGTATGTGTGGCGTCTGTACGCAAGCCGGTGGACGCAGGCGCCGGTAGCTATGGCGACGATTCCTTGGGATTGGCCGCAGCTTCCACTTGAATCCCCGCCGCCGACTCCCCACCCCTTATCCTGCCCTCTCCCGCGGCAACGACCGGCCCGCGGTTCTGACGTACTATCCGCCACCATCAATAACCCCTCCGGCGGGTGGCCACCCCTTGTCATCCCTCCGAGACTGCGTTCTCTCTGCTCGCTACTTCCTCTCCTACTCCTTCCCTCCCACCCTCTCAACCATCTCCACTCCACTCTACCTGTTCCTTCTCCGCTTTAGTAGAACTCTACCTAGCTGGCCCTACCTATCTGTCTCTTTTCAACGTAAAAGAAGGAGAAAGAGAGAGAGAGAGAGAGAGAGAGAGAGAGAGGAGGATGGGAAGGAGGGAGGTAGAGTGATTCTAGCCAACCCCCTCAGTACC
>NC_060956.1:2430000-2452500 GCF_910589235.1 Vespa crabro | reverse complement strand
TTATTTCATTGTTAGTCTACGCGCACATATAGATAATAACAAAATGCATGTACTTACGTTTGTGTGTGTGTACGTGTGTGTCCGTATAAGTAAAGAGAAAAAAATTTTTCAGGTCGATTACGCGAGACCGTCGATTAACCGAATTTTTTATTAATCGAATTTTCGATACTATCCCCGTTGCTGCAACGTTGCGACGGGCCGATGCATTTTCGGTACTTTACGCCTTTGTACCTTCGAAACGGTATAAACCCCTGTGTTAATCTCTTCGTAAATGACTTTTTATCGCTTTAAAAACGGCCATTACACGGGTGTACGAGTGTACACGTATGTGTATCGGACGTGATATGTATTAGAAAAATAGTATTAAAAGAAAAAAAGAAAATTTCAATAATTATTCTCCGAACTTGGTTGTTTTTTGTAGGGAAAATTGAAAAAAAAGGAAGGAAAAAAAAAAAAGGAAGAAAGAAAGATAGAAACAAAATATTTGAAAAAAATCATCCTCGATAAACTTCGATAATTAATATACATGTACGTCTATGCTTTACGCCTATTTTTCTTTTTTCTTTTATTTTTTTTCTTTTTCTTTTCTTTCTTTTTTTTTTTTTGACAGTAGAAAAAAGTTTGTCGTAAATTACGAAAAACTTTTGAGAAGAAAGGGACAAGTGTTTAATTGTTTCCTCTTTTTTCTTCCTTTCTTTTTTCTCTTTTTTTCTTTCTTTCTTTTCTTTTTTTTTTTTTTTTCATTTTTTATTTTTTTATTTCTAAGTAAAACCTCGTAAGAAATCATGTTTTACGTGTCTCCATGGTTGGCACGGTAAGGGCATTGCCCGTCTGCGTTTCTTCGTAAACGACGAGAACGACGATGTGCAAGGAAGAGAAGGTGGTAACAGCACGGGTAGAAAAATGAAAAAAAAAAAAAAAAACGCGAGACACTCGAGACACGTGTCTAGGTCAACCGGTTAACCCTTTAACGGCCTGACCAAAGAAAGAACAAAAAAAAGAAAACGAAAAGAAAGAAAGAAGAGGACGATAGACGACAAAGAGAGAGAGAGAGAGAGGGGGGGGGAGAGAAAGAGATTCGAAGAAGAAAGGAAGGATGAGAGAAGAAGAAGGAGGTAAGATGAAAAAGAAGAAGAAGGGTTGTTGTAACGAGTCGCGCGAAATCAAGGAAAAGGAAATTAAGGGAGAACAAAATGAGCTCTCTTTGTCTCTCTCTCTCTCTCTTTCTATCTATCTATATATCTATCTATCTATCTATCTCTGCCATGACCGAGACTGTCGTTCACCCTTTAAAAAAAGAACGAACGTGTTTTCGTTTACCTAAAAAAGGGTTGTCTGTCCTTAAAATCATTTTGAACGATCCAAATCCTTTTCTCCCCCCGACGAAATAATTCTATCCCTTTAAAAGTATTAAAAGTAAAACTATTTCACTTGGATTTTCTGAATAAAATTATGTCTCCTATGTAGAAAGGATTTTATATATATATATATATATGACAAACTGCAATCGCAAAACTTACCGACATGATATTTATACATCGTTTAATCGTTATATTATATTATTATGATAATTCTTAGGATTCTCTATTTTAATTGAAAATAATTTCAATGAATAATTAAACTCTAATCAATTTAAATAGTTAAACGAATAAAAAAAAAAAAAGTCATCTTTCTTGAACTGATCCCCAAAGTACTGCGATCAACTATGAGGGGTTACGAAAGGGGCATATGGAAAATGACACCAAAGGACGAGTATCAGTTCTCTCCCTCTCTTCCTCCCTCTCTCTCCCTCTCTCTTTCTCTCTCTCTCTCTTTCTTTCGCTTGGTTTCGGTTGTCCCGCTCGATTATTCGAGCCGTCATCGAGAATTTACAGAGAAAAGGAAAACAAGTTCGGTGGATGTCGAAGGTAGTATCGTCGCGTAGTCGTCGAAGGGTGAATAGGGAGCAAAGGTAGAGGGTGTATAGGAGTAGCAACGACAGTTAAGGTTACATCCGATGGTCGTTTTGGCTAGGGATCTTCTCTCTCTCCCTCTCACTCTATCTCTCTCTCTCTCTCTCTTACTCTCTCTGTCTTTCTCTATCATCTCTCCCCTCTACGAACGAACAGCTCTCGGCAGAAAAACCACCCCCGCGGCACGGTATTCTGGCCCTAGTCGAGCGAATGAGAGAACCCTTCCTCCCTGTCCTCCCGACAGCAGCGGAGCACCTACACCTCCCACGTTGCCCCGGCAACCTCGGCTTGGGGTTGGCCACCGCCGCCTCCGTTGCGCCACGGCTCCATTCACCGCACCTACTACCCCCTTCGACCCCTTGGCAACCTTCCTCCACCCACTCCTCCGCTTCACCGACTCCTCTCCCTCTTCCATTTCCACCACCGACTCGACTCGACTCGACTCGACTCGTCCAACCCCCTCCAAGCCCCTTCAACCCTCTTCTCTCCTTCTCCCTCTCTCTCTTTCTCTCTCTCTTCGTCATCCTTCTCTCCTCCTCTTCTGCCTACTACTCCTATTTCGGCATCCCCTTCTCTCCTCTCTTACTTCTCGATCTTCTACGACGTAGAAACTATGCGAGACTCTCTCTCTCTCTCTCTCTCTCTCTCTCTCTCTCTCTCTCTCTCTCTCTCTTTTGCTCTCTATGTCTCTCTGTGCGTGTATGCGTGTATTTGTGTGTAGGAGGAGTGAGAGAGAAACGAGGGCGGCGGCAGCAGCTTCTCTGGAAGCCAACCGGATTAACGTATCTCGAATAATTCATGCGTACTTCGTTCTAAGGGACCCAAAGAGGCGGGAGGGAATGGATGGGTATATGTATGTGTGAGAGAGAAAGAGAGAGAGAGAGAGAGAGAAAGTAGAATACACTGGAACGTAGTAGAACGCGTGTTAGGAAAGACCAATTTGCAAGATTCTAATCATAGTCGAGTTCGCGCGACGTTACCGTCTTTTTGATCATTCGCATTTGTGTACTGTATCTACTTATATATATATATATATATATGTATATATGACTTCGATATTTTTCTTCATTACGAGAAAGAAAAAAACAAAAAACGAAGGTTGCCTCCGTTAAACTTTCGTAAAAAGATCATTAAATGTATACTTCGGTATTTGGTAATGTCAGATCTGCGAAGAGAGCTATGGCTTTTTTTTTGCAAATATTAAAAAAATTATTGAACATTTTTCTCCATAAACAATTTCTTTTGTATTGTCTCTGCCTTTCTCTCTCTCTCTCTCTGTCTCTGTCTCTCTCTGTCTCTGTCTCTCTCTATTTCTTTCTTTCTCGAAGAAAATTCGATTGGATTTCATTACGAAATCCTCATCTTATCGAACGATTTATAAGAGAAAGAGAAAAATTACAAAAAAAAAAAAAAAGAAAAGAAAGAAAAAGAGAAAAAGAAGAAAAAAGACCAAAAAAAAAGGAAAAACAATCATTCTTTCCGCATCGTATCTTCGAGCCCTTAAAACATCGTGGCACCTCGAAAAGGAAACGGAAACTTTTTGGAACGTGTTAACGTAAACCGATTTTCAAGGAGAGCTCCCTAACGTAGATACGACGCGATCGTTTCCATCTTCCCTTTTCTTTCTCTCTCTCTCCCTTTCTCTCTCTCTCTCTCTCTTTCTCTGTGTCTCTTTCCATCCATGTTCTTTCTCGAACACGCGACAACCCTCTTGAACTTTGTCGAGGAGGAGAAACTCAAGTAGAGAGACTTAAACGGTATGTTTCTCTTTCTCTCTCTCTCTTTCTATATATATATATATATATATATATATATATATATATATATATATATATATATCTATCTTTATCTATCTATCTATCTTTCTATCCATCCGTCTGTCAATCTCTTTCTCTCTTGTTCATTTTCTCTCTCTCTCTCTCTCTCTCTCTCTCTCTCTCTCTCTGTCTCTCTCTGTCTCTCTCTCTCGTAACAGGGTGAAAGTCGATTTTCATCCATCTCGGAGGACTCTCTCCTCCGCATAGCTTCAAATAGGGTGAATCAAATTGGCGTCGCGTAGAAGAACTGAGAAGAACCGGATTCGATCTTACGCGTGGAAAACGCCCCGTATTAGGGGTTGTCGCGCGAATCAACCTTCGGCACTCTCTTCTTTCGATTTGAGAAGCGAGAGAGGGGACGTTTGAGAAAAATAAATATTGAAAGATAAAAAAAGGTCCGAAGGTTATAGCGCGAATTGTTTTTCTTTCTTTCTTTTTTTTTCTTTTCTTTCTTTTTTCTTTCTTTTTTGTTTTTTTTTTTTTTTTCCTTTTTGTTTCTTTTTTTATACGTGCATAAATTTCAATTATTTTTATTCGAGAAATAATGAGAATCATTTATTTTTATATTTTTCTTAAATCGATACATTATCTTGTATAAGTAATTGAATAAGATTTATATCGTATAATATACGATATAAATAATGTATTTATTCACAGTGACGTGATGAAAATTAATTTTCCTTTTTTTTTTTTTTTTTTTTATACGAATGAAAATATTACGAATCGACCACTTTTAAAGTTTACCATTTTAATAAACATCGGAGTGATAAGGGATGAATTTTTAATATGTCTTAAATCGATATATTATTCCGTAAATGTGATAAAAAAAGAAATTTAAATTAGTTGATAAATATATAAATAATGTATTTATTCACAATGACACGATGAAAATCAATTTTTTCATTTTTTCTTTTTTTTTCTTTTTTTCTTTTTTATACGAATGAAAATATTAAGGATCGAGACTTTCCAAGTTTACCACTTTAATAAACATCGGGGTTGAAATAAGGGATGAATTTTTAATATGTCTTAAAACGATACATTATTCTGAAAATGTAATTAAAAACTTTACATTAGATGACGAATATATAAATAATGTATGTATTCACAATGACATGATGAAAATCAGTTTTTTTGTTTCTTTTTTTTTTTTTTTTACGAATGAAAATGTTACGTATTGGTAGTTTCAAAATTCACCACTTTACGTGTTAAAAAAAAAAACATAGGGGAAAGGGGCCGGGGGGGGGGGCGTTGGGAAATAAAGAACGAATTTTTAATATGTCTCAAATCGACACATTGTCCTCCTTTAAATTAAATTAAATTAAATTAAATTAAAATCCTTTAAATTAAATTAAATGCAATTCAAATATTATAACAATCTCGAAGTTGTTTATGTTAAAAAGGTCCAATTAAAAAATCGTTTCTATTGATTGTAGCTGATAAAAGAAATAGATATCAGATAGTGAATAAGCCGTGACGGTCCTTCGGGAATGCTAGTAGATATTCTAAAGGAGTTTTCTGTATTGGTAGAATTGTTGGGAAAGAAAAAAGAAAAGAGAAAAAAAGAAAAAAGAAAAAATAAAAAGGAAAAGGAAAATAAAACTGAAAAGTCAGTTTCCATGAAGAACAAGTCTCGTTTGCATTGTTCACAGGTTCGAGAATGCCTTTCTTCCTTATGGAAACTAGTCTTTTAGCTACTAGTTTCCTTCACGGGATAAGGGCAAACTGAGAATGGAAATTCGTAGAGGAACGTCGACGTAATTTTCATTTCAATTAGATCAGAGCAATCTAATAACTCGTATTTCCATTTAATCGATTCATTTAATATAATATATGTCTGACATGTCGTTATAAAAAAAAAAAAAAAAAAAAAAAAAAAACGGAAAAAAGAAAAAACGAACAAATAAATAAATAATTAATTTATTGATTAATAGTAATAATATAATTTGTTAATTAATTAATTGATTAATAGAATATTGAAAATTGTATATATTCCTTTACGATTCCGCAGATTTCTATTAAACATTTAACATTATTTTCATAGTTAAATATATTTTATTATTATCTAAAAGATAATTATTTTCTTCGAGATAAAATATCTACAATTAGTTTCATAAGATATCTTCAAAATAAAATATCGAGTTAGACTCAATCGTCGTATTAGACAAGATATCGAGTTAGAATCATCATAGGAGCGAACGATTGACATAAAATATTCATTAAAAAAAAAAAAAAAAAAAAGAAAAAAAAAAAAAAGAAAAAAAATGAAAGATAAACAGAAAGAAAAGAAAAAAATCCTTGTGAAAGGAAGTTAGCCATTCGTTCTAATCGTAAAATATTCGTATAATAATAATATATCTGAGATTTCTAACTGATACGAATAAAACAGTAGGTCTGTTCTCTATTGGTCTCGTTAGTGCAAAGATAAAGCTGTTGAACTCGTTCGAATAACGCTCGCGGCATAGTATCTCTCTCTCTTTCTCTCTCTCTCTCTCTCTCTCTCTCCCTCTCTTTCTTTTGTAGTATAGAAACGTCATCGTATTGAGAGCAGAGCACGGTACGAGCTTCTATGTCCGCACGGGAACGCGAACAGATCGATTACCGTATTGGCGGTAGGAGTGCGCGTAGAGCCACGTACCGCAACTACGTGACAAATATTATCACGATCGACCTATGCGTAGCGTTTGATGTGGACGGGTTTATGAAAGGCCAGCGCGCCTATAATCATGCCTCCGCGAACGCCGAAGAACAAATCCGATTTGTGTCAGCTATGAATCCAGATCTTGTTCGATTCATTTTCATTTAATCTGACCAGATATTCCCTTTAAACTGAATAATTGCGATAATAAACAATGTTGTTACAACGAACAGAAATCGGTCTATTAAAGCCATCAAGAATGTATCATCAGAGATATATTTAACAGATCACAGTATCAAGGACGTATCGAAATAATTGACAAGTCATTAAATTAATTGAGGATCGATCAGATGACAGATTGATAATCAACCGAAAGCATCGTTAGTAGTCCGTATCATAGATAATCAAGAAGTCTATGAAAAGGATCAGTTAAATCTATTAGATCTGTCGATGATCAGTCAAGACCATTATCACCTGTTTATTGGGTAAAAGAAAGATTGATGATTTATCGACATCAAAAATGTAGTGGTAACATTGACAATCTATGTAATAGATCGACCATTGATGCGATTGGTACACTAGTAAAGAAAGTACAAGTACGACGAGAAGTGACAGAGACAGAGAAAGGGAGAGAGAGAGAGAAAATGTAGTGCAGTGTGTTAGATGCATGGTGTAGGTTAAACGAGATCGATAAGGTTTACTCTGTACTCGTGCCGCGTGACACAGAAGGGTGAGGTTATATGAAAATAGAGGGTTCGAAGAGAGGACCTTTTATTTCCGTCCTTTTTCCTTTTTAACTTTAAGAAAGAATGAGGAGGAGGTTCTTGGATGCAACAGAAGGAGGAAAGGATATTCGTCTGAAGGCGTCTAATGTAGACATTGGAGGGTCGCGCACAGTTTAAGAGAGAAAGAGGAAGCGAGAGAGAGAGAATGAGTGGCTGAAGGGGGTGGTAGTGGGTCGCCCTCCATTTCCACCCCCGACAACTCGCAGGCGGTCGACGGGAGCTCGGTGGCACCCACTCACCCACCACCAGCAGAGCCAGCACCGCCGCCGCCGCCGCCCCCGGGCGTCCTCATGCCATGCCAACCAACGAGCCGGGGCCGCTTTCGCTTTGTGCGCACCGGGGCGGCGGTACATCAAAGCCTTCTAGTTCCCGCTCCGGCCTTTGACGGCTGCGTCGCGGCCGCTCGCTCAGTCATCGCTCGGTAGGCGAAGCCAGCACGCCGCGCGGATGAGCTCGACGCCGTTGTCCTCGCGAGTCCTCGTCGGCCGGGATCAACGAGATCTCGCTAACCAGCCACGGAACTCGATCGGGTTCAACAGTGTTCCTAACCTTGATCAAAGGAGTCACTACGACTCCTCGTTCTATCAACGGCGACGAGTACTCTATATGTTAAGAGGAAAGAGATAAAAGAATGTCGCCTCGCGGTAGCAAGTGCGCGCGTGTTAGCGGTAGCAAAGCTACCGCCACATTGGAGAAGGATCGCCGAGGTTCGAGGGAGTCTAGAACCTTCGAGGGAAACGATAAGGAACGTCTTGAGCAACGGGAGGAGGAGAATTACCAACAGCAGGAGAATCACCAAAAGCAGCCAATCGTTAAAAAAGAGTCAGCCGAGGGAAAGAATAATAATAATAAAAAGAAGAAGGCATCAACGATGACGATGAAAAGACGGAGGAAGAGGAAGAAGAGGAAGAGAAAACCAGGCCGAGCGAAGACGACGCCGGAGACAGACGCGGCGGCAACGGCGGCAGCAACGGCGGCAGCGGCGGCGGCGTCGGCGGTTGCGGTGTTGGCGGTGCGCGAGGGTCGATCATGGATCGGAGCGCGCATGCGTCAACCCCTGGAGAGTACCGAAGGTGGCCTCGAGCAGCCCCGTGAAAACGGCACCCTGCTAAAACGACGGTGCTCGCAAAGCCCGCATCGCGACCTCCTATCCGAAAGCAGAAACCTTTCTAGCTCGCCCTGTTCCTCGCGTTCCACCTCTACATGCACCTCCAGTTCCACTTCCTCCTCCTCCTCCTCCTCTTCCTCCTCCTCTCGCCCTTCCTCGAGGTCATCCTCGGTGTCCAGTAGCGAGGGATCTTCTTTGATCGGTAGTCAACTGAAAACGTCGAAGAGCACACGGCTATTTTGCAGAGACCGGAAACGGAAAGAAAAGAGACGCCGCGGTAGCCGCGAGTGTGCACGAGAAGAGACTAAGAAGGAAGAAGGGAAGGAGGATATTGTAACAGGGAAGGTGGAGGTAGAGGAGGAGGAGGAGGAGGAGGAAGAGGAGGAGGAGGAGGAGGAGGAGGAGGACGGCGACGAGGACGACGACGACGACGAGGAGGAGGAGGAGGGACCACCAGTGGGGGAACTCCAGACTCGATCCGCGCCGCCGATAACGTCGACTCCGAATCCACCTCCCACACCCTCTACCTCTTCCAATACAACCCCAGCAGCTGCTCCATTACCCCCTCTCTCACCATCCACCTCGCCGTCAGCTTCATCCGAACCTCTCGTTGCCTCTTCTCCTTCCTCCTCATCTTATCGTGCCGATTCTAGAAATGAAATCTCTGGTGCACGTCCGACCACTACCTCCTCCTCCACCACCTCCTCTTCACCTTTAGAAAATATCAGAAGCGCCTTGGAGTGCTACGATCGCAGTAGAATCTATCTGGCGCACGTATCCTTCTTGGACTGGCGTGATGTACCTGGAAGACGACGTGGACACCTGGAGGAACACCGAAAACTTCATGGTGCAACCTCGAGGAGTTCAGAAAGGTCTTCCGGGGAAAGAGTCTGGGTTGTTGGGGCTGCCGACCATGATGGACATCATAGGACTAGGTTGTTAGTGGCTGGTCGTCACTGGAGACCACGTTGTCTCAGTCGTGTGAATATGCTCAGCCAACCGGTGGTATACGCCGGCGGTGGGAGAGGTTCCCTCACGGCTGATCTCTTTCTATGGTGGTTTCACCGTGAGTTCGCCGTAACTGCGATGGCCATGCATCCAGACGGTGCTGTCCTCGTGGCTGAGAGCGCCGATTATCTACCTCCCGAAGGGGACTGCGTTGCGGCCGATGGTCTTGTTAGACTCTTCGTCGTACCGAAGGATTGTCTCGAAACAAGGATCGTTGTAAGAGAATTGAGAGTGAGGTTAGCAATTGGAGCACTTACCAGAGTATACCATGGTGTATATCGAAGTAAATTCTCAACGATCGAACGAGATGATGATAGATTGGAGACTTATCTTCGAAGATTTACTCTCAAGGAAGCATTCGCGGATCTACACCGAGCCTGGTTGAGCGTACGATCGGAAACATTTGCCAGAAGTTGGGCCTTACCGAGGGAACGAGAGGATGTAGAATCACGTATAGGTCGATCTAACGTTACGGGAAACAACAACTCTATCCTTCGTACTATCGTTGCATCTGCGGAAAGGGAAGAGGACAGGATGCTGTTGGACGAACTCCGTGGATTGGCTGGTGAGTTAGGTCTCAAAGTTGGTGACGAGGAACTTGCAAGATGGATCATCGACGGGGAAGAACGAACGTCACGACGTTACGATACCACCACCACCACCACCACTACCATCGATCTCGACGTCGATCAATCGCGCCTCGTCAAAATCGAATCCGAACGCAAATCGATCGATCAGGAATGCGAATTCGAACATGAGGACGATGACGATGACGAGGAAGATGAACCGACGGCCGAGGAGACCGTCGGACTTCTCACCAGAGTTCTCACGTGGATGGAAAGAGAACCATTGGATCCTGGACTCCTTCTTGCTGTTAGATCAATGCGCGATATAGCTGCTATTATGGTAAGAAGTTGGCCAATCAAGGATGAAAAATATTTCGAACCGACAAAACTGAAAACTTATACTAAGGGCCAGTCTTTCTTATTGAATACATTCTCGTTGAATAAAATCAAACCAATTTTATCGACTGTTACCTAATCGAAGGGAAGAAAAAGATAGATAGAGAGAGAGAGAGAGAGAGAGAGAGAGAGAAAGAAGCAGACAAAAAGGGGAAGGAGAGCAAAGGGGAAGGGGGCGTATCGAGGCGTACCCTCGAAGAGCCACTTCAATTCGGCGATACGCCGTCCCACGGAAAAGCCGAACGAGCCCTCGAGTCCTCGAGAGGAGCGCGCGCGCCGGCTTTGCAAATTAACGCTCGAGATCGTCCTCGACGAATGCTCTCTCACTCTTATCCACCCCCTCCCTCTTCCGTCCGCTCCCCTACCCTCCTCTCCTTTCCTCTCCTCTCTTCACTTCAGTTCTCTTCTTTTCTTTTCTCTACCTTATCGAATCGAATATCCAGTTTCCTTTTTAAGAGTCGTAGCTTGATAGGAGGGCGGCTGCTCCTGCGTTTCCAATGCAGTAGAGCTCCTCAGCCCCTTTGGATATCGACGAACTTGACCCGTCGTCGCCTTTCTCGAAACTGATACTTTCGTTTATTGATACCATTCGATATTCGATTGTATTGATCAACAGTACTTAATATATAAAACGTTTATCGTTAAATTCAAAGAAGAAGGATATCAATAGGCTAAAGCGAACGACAAATCTTCATTGTTCTCTTTTCATTTCATTTCATTTTCTCTCTCATTCTCTTTCTCTCGCTTCGTATGATCTTCTTTTTTTTTTTTTTTTACATTTAATTTAATTTTCTTTCCGTTCGTTCGTTCGTTCAGTCATTCATTCATTCATTTTGTTTTTGCCTTTCGGAGATATATTGTTTTGGTACTGTACGTGTTAAAGGATTTTCGTTTGATTTATTTTCCAGGCAAGCAAGATGGGCCTAGCAGGGACGCATCCAAGCGGGCTGCCCTTCTTCTGTCCGAACGGTGATCACCTGACGCAACCACCGCCCGCCCACATGGGTATACCTCCGTATGGGGCTTTGGATGCTGGCAAAGCTGCCGCAGCGGCCGGTGAGTACCTACTGGTAGCCGTCACGCGTCTATAACCCATGCGACCACCCACACGCTCCACGCATCGCGTTTTATTGGATATCGTG
Organism: Vespa crabro; assembly: GCF_910589235.1. Classification (NCBI taxonomy): domain Eukaryota; kingdom Metazoa; phylum Arthropoda; class Insecta; order Hymenoptera; family Vespidae; genus Vespa; species Vespa crabro. The sequence goes on along the minus strand of NC_060956.1, from coordinate 2,441,091 downwards.
GAGTCTATAGGTTTAGCCACTATTAAATTGACGTTTCGTGCCACGTTTTTCTTTCTCTCTCTCTCTCTCTCTCTCTGTCTCTCTCTCTCTGGTATTTTTTTTTTCTTCATCATTGTTATTTTACACGCGAGAGATTGATGTACGGATACGTAAGTAATATATCAACGCGCGAATTGTCACGTGTTATTCTGTTATTTTTATCGATGTAATTGCATTTTAAACGTCGACCTTTTTGTATTGTTGATTTTAAACGAAAATCCTTTTCTTTCTTTTTTTTTTTTTTTTTTTTTTTTTTTCGAAATATATCTCGTTCCGAACGATCGATATAATTTCTATTGTTCTTTTTTTTTACTCCCTCTTTATTCTTTTTTTCTTTTTTTTTCTGTTTTTTCTTTTTTTTTTTTTTTTTTTTTTCAATTCGGACACACTTTCTCTCTTTAGTCCGTGGCATTGTAACTCTATAAATATTGACGCTACTCTCGAATCTTAATTAACGTAACTATCTTACGGAGTGCGTCGATCGAATTCAGCGGTACGTAATAATAGCTCTTGTAAATCTATTCCTCTGTATCGACATCACTTTGTAAACTTTCACCCAAAGAGAGTGGGGATGACAAGGGACAGGGAGAAAGAGAGAGAGAGAGAGAGAGAGGGAGAGAGGGAGAGAGAGAGAGATGCAAATATTAACGCGTTCGTTACATTCGAAGTACCGTAACATATATCACGCGTATGTGCGTACGATGAACGGGAGTAGGACCACTTTGTACGTGCAAACAAAGCTATTTTGAAAAAGTGTAGGTTGTAAATAGAGAACATTCATTTTATTTACGCACCATGAATAAAAATTCAACAATTTTGACTAACGATCTGTCTCTCTGCAATGATTTCACGTGGACCTGCTTTTTTTTTTTTTTTTTTTTTAATAATAATGATAATGGTAATAATAATAATAATAATAATAATAATAATAATAATAATAGTATAATAATAATTAGGACAAAATAGTATATACTTTGAAAGTTCGATGCTCGACATTGCGTAAACATTGATATATCCCTGAAAGTTTCTAATTGAAGGAATATTATTTCTTATCGAGTCAAGAGCCACGCCAAGTTCTGAATTCAGAAGAGGGAGGGTTGAAGTGGACGAACAGCATCCCCGATGTAGGAGGAGAAAGAAAGAGAGAGAGAGAGAGTGAGAGAGAGAGAGAGAGAGGGTCTCGTAAACTGGCGTCAAGTAGGAGAATAAGAGGAGGACTCACCATTAGGCTAATCTGCCAAGCATGCAGCCACCCTCGGGTGCCGGGTCAAGGGTGTTTCAAAGCCAGCTCGCTATTTCTACGGCTTCTCTCCTTCCACCCTCGTTGCCTCCGCCCTGGAACCGCCCTCTCTCTCTCTTTCTCTCTCTCTCTCTCTCTCTCTTGCTCTTTCTCTCTTTCCTCTCATCTCATGTTCTCTTTCCTACAACGAGGAGCCATTGTGAAACACGACAGTCGATAACCAACCAGTACCTATTCTATTCTACCTATCACGTGAACATTCGATATCGATATACACGTTATATATTAGACGTTAGATGCACATGTGTCCACATCGAAATTTTTTTTTCTTTTCTTTTTTTTTTTTTTTCTTTTTTTTTCAAATGATACAAGGAACGATCGACGATAAATCTGTCATAATTCGAAGAAAATTTTAATCGAAAAAATCTCTCTCTCTCTCTTTCTCTCTCTCTCTCTCTCTCTCTCTTTCAAACTTCCTGAATACTTTCGAAGAGGAAGAGGAAGAGAGAAAGAAGAAATGTCGAGACTCGCTTCGATCTTCTCTTTCCTCTTAATCTTTCTCTCTCTCTCTTTCCTTCTCTCTCTCTCTCTCTCTCTCTCTCTCTCTCTCTCTCTCTCTCTCTCTCTCTCTCTCTTCCGATCCCCTTCGCGTGTCTCCTTAGTCTCCGGAATATGTAGATGGGGCTGATAGCGTTTATGCACGACTACAAGTTCGTACGGCGGTTCGAGTTCTTTGTCTTGCAAACGAGCGAACGTTTCGTTCTCTCCTCTTCTCTCCTCTCCTCTCCTCTCCTCTTTCTCCTCACCTCTCTTCTCCTCTTCTCTTCTTTCCCTCGCATCACCACATCCCCCACCAGCATCGGCATCGTGACGACCTCGCGTTCCCTGCCTCTTTCTCTCTCTCTCTCTCTCTCTTTCTCTCTCTCTCTCTCTTTTCTTCTCTTCTCACTCTTCTATACTCGGTTTACCCCGCAAAAGCAACGACCCTCCTCGATTCAATCTCTCCCGTCTCTCTTGGACCACCACACCGTGCTTCCTCCTTCTTCGTTTCCCTCTCTCCCTCTCTCCCTGTCTGTTTTTCTCCTTTTCTCCTTTTCCCTTTTTCTCTTTCTTCCTCATCGTCATACAGCACCACACAACGACAACATGGTGACGACGTCGGCACCCCTGCCAACTTTCCTCTCTCACTTCCCGCGAATATATTTCTAATTAGCTCTACTTTTCGATCTCCATTGCGTGTTTATTTCGCATCTCTTCTCCGTTGCGATATTTGAGAAAAAGAGAAAAAAAAGGAATGAAAGAGGAAAAGAGAGAGATAGATAGATAGATACAGAGAGAGAGAGAGAGAGAGAGAGAGAGAGAGATTGGGAAAATGAAAGGGTTCTCGTAGGAGAAAGGCGCAAACTCCGACCGGAGGAAGAAGAGGAGGAAGAAGGAAGAGGGAAAATTGAAGAGAGAGAGAGACAGAGAGAGAGAAAGAGAAAGATAGAGAAAGAGAGGCTGTCGATGCTGAAGTTTCGTTTCGCCGGGGCTCCGCCATTGATCCGCTTAATTTCTCTCTTCTCTCGCTCCTCTTCCCCTTTTCTTCCCCATTCTCTCACCGTCCTTCTCTTTCTTTTTCCTTCCTCTTTCACCTTTCGTCGCTTTCTCACTCTTTCTTTCTCTCTCTCTCTCTCTCTCTCTCTCTTTCTCTCTTTCTCTCTTTCTCTCTCGTATACTCTGCCGTCTGCGCTCTCCATCACCCAGCCGATCCAATCCGCTTTCCACTTTGGGGTGTGCGCGCGCGCGCGCGCGTCTCTTCAGCCACGCCGAGTTTCAGCTTCTCTCTCTCTCTCTCTCTTTCTTTCTTTCTATTCTACATATATATATATATATCTCACCCTCTCTCAATATCGTCAATGAGCCCGATTTCACTTCCTGCTTTTCCCATCGCTCTTTGTCTCTCTTTTACTCTATTTTCAAAACTTGTCTATGTCTTCATTTCCTACTTGCTCTCTTGCTCGCTTTCTTTCTTTCTCTTTCCTTTCATTTTTTTCTTTATTTGTTTGTTTGTTTGTTTGCTTGCTTGCTTGTTTCTTTCTTTCTTTTCTTTCTTTCTTTCTTTCTTTCTTTCTTTCTTTCTTTCTATCTTCCTATCTTTCTATCGTTTTTCATTCTTATTATGTAAAATCCAGATTGACGGTATTTCCCTCGAACGATACAATTTTTCATACAAGATGGATGAAAAGTATGAGCAACGATTAAAGAGTATGTTTACATGACGAAATAATATTAATAATGATATAGAAATATTTTTTAAACATTAAAAATGATGATCTCATTATCCGTTATGAAAGAAATCCAAATTGACGAAAAAGGGAGATAGGAAATAAAAAAGAAAAAAAAAAGAAATATATATATATATATATAGAAAAGAGAGGGAAAGGAAGAGAAGAGAAGAGAAGAAAATTTTTTTTTGCATAAAAAAGAAATGCGAGAAAAAAATTCGATGAGAAAACTGTTATAAGCAAGTCGTCGTTAAGAAGTCAATCGATTAGGACGTTTAACGATAGCGATTTCCTTGTTGCTAAAGTTGAAGAAAATTTTCGCACGGTCCCTCGCTAAATACTTTTTACGTCGATTTAGTAACAGAAAGGGAATAAACGAGGCGGCTGCATTTTTGACGCTGAACATGGCCACGCGAGTTAGCGATTGCGAAAGAAGACTCTACTCTGCACGTCGTATTAGCTGAAGTAAACGAGTCCGACGTAATTGTCAGCCTTTATGGTTCGTACACGTTGAAATTCCATACCTAGTAAGGAACTTTCCCTTGGATTCCAATACATAATTGATCCGGTTCGTGATCAATGAATCAGTGACTTTCCATAAGCGGCTTATTAGACGATTTATTATATAAATGTCTAACTTAATGAATCGAACGCGAAGACGTTCGTGCTTAACTTTTATCGAGATAACGTTGTTATTTAGATTTCAACCTTTTCTTTTTCCTTTTCTTATTGTTCTTTCTTTCTCTCTCTCTCTCTCTCTCTCTCTCTCTCTCTCTCTCTCTCTCTCTTGACAAATTAATACCCATTAAAATTATTCTTCATGAATTATCAAAAAAAGATAATAAATAAAAATCACAATAATTAATACCTTATTATACGATGATAATTAAAAAGATGAGATAAATTAAAATATATTTCTTAAGCTTTTTATTGATTTATATATATTTTCATTTTTAATTTTTCAACGAATACGATTAAAATTATTAAATGTTATTATAACGAAAACGATTATATATGTATATAAAATACAATGTATATGAACAAACATGTACACGCATGCTCACACACACACACATACACACGTCACCCGGGATCGGTATCGTAAAGCACTTGTAAATACGTTAGTTGGAGCCCTCGTCCTAGTAGGGCTCACCACGAAAACCTGCTGTATATACCACTCTCCTTCGCCACTCGCTGCCATACTCTCGAGTCTCGATCCCCTTTCGAAGAAAACTAACTCGGCTTATTCTACCCTTTCGTAGAAAAGATGTTTGAAATAAAATCACCACATTGATCCTTTCTCACTTAATATCACGTTAATATATATATATATATATAAATCGATCGAATCCTCCTTCAAAATGTATCGCCTCCTAATAAAATCAAACAAATCGACGTTAATAATCCACTTTACAAGATGGATAAATTTGATGATAGATTTTCTCGAAGAAAGAGAGAGAGAGACTGAAAAAAAAAGAAGAACGAGAAAGGAAAAAAGGGATTGAAAAATTACAAATGGCGGAGTTAGGAAATGACAATAAGAAGAAAAAAAAAAGAAAGCAAGAAAGAAAGAAAGGAAAGAAGAGAAAGAAAGAGAGAGAGAGAGAGAGAGAGAGAGAGAGAGAGGAAAAAAAAAGATAAAACCCCTGAAAACCATCGAAGTCGTCGAGAAATCGAAAGAACGAAAAACACGAGAGAGAGAAAGAGAGAGAGAGAGAGACTATATATTGTGGTACACGGAATACCGGGAACTCGAGTTGTTCGAGAATAAAAGAGTAATTTTCCGGGTGGTGAGACGCCGATAATGGGGTTGCAGACTGCCGAGTCGACTGAAAAGTGATTAAGCACACATGACGGAGCCCGCGGACTTGCCAGGATATTACGAGCCACCCCTTTCGAACCATCCTCTCTCCCCCTTCTCGTATATACACACACACTCTCTCTCTCTCTTTCTTTCTCACTCTTTGTCTCGTTCTTTCTCTCTCTCTCTCTCTCTTATTCCTACTACCATCCCATCCGCAATTCGTACTACCTATTCTCATCTCCTTTCGTATATACGTCGTATTAAACGGATAGCCTAACCATTCCTCTCCTCTTCCTCAATCTTCCTCATCTACCTACCTTCTACTAGCACTTCCTTCCGGCTAACCTTTCTTACCCTCCTCCTCCTCCTCCTCCTCCTCCTCCTCCTCCTCCTCCTCCTCCTCCTCCTCCTTCTCCTTCTCCTCCTCCTCTTCCTCTCCAAGCCACTACCACTACACCGATTATATTCACTCATCCTGAATCCGAATTAGGCCCATACGATACTTAACTCAACTAACCGATCGTAACATCGCGATACGATTCTTTTATTTCTTTACAATTCTTATTAGCCGAACTATTCGTTTCCTCGATAGCGTTTACATGATCCTATTGTTCGATGTTTCTACTACTATTCCTCCTCCTCCTCCTCCTCCTCCTCCTCCTCCTACCTCTTCTACTTCTCCTTATACCTGAATGATAGAGATTACTCGTGCGGCGTAATTACGTTGAAAAGAAAAAGGAAATGGATAGGGAAGGGTGGAATGGGAGAATGAGTGGGCGGGAGAGGGGAGGGGGCTGGGGGGATAGGCCAGGAGTAAAGAAGTAAAAACGTTTAACGATCGATGAAAAAAGAAATTGGTAAAACGAGCGGAAGAGGGAGAGAGGAAAATCGTGAATTAGGTTCATTCGCGAGCACGTTTTGATTGCTTCGTTGCTTTTTTTTTCTCTCTTTTCTCTCTCTTCTCTCTCTCTCTCTCTCTCTCTCTCTCTCTCTCTCTCTGTCTCTGTCTCTGTCTCTGTCTCTGTCTCTGTTATGTTGAAAAAACGTCGAATGACGAGAAGAAAACGGATGATAAAAGGGAAAGAAAGGGATTCGAAAGGGATGAGGTTATATAGAGCATTACGGACGGTTGGGGAGAGAGGAGGGAAACAGGGGTAACTAACGCGGATGGGATCACAGAAATAGAAAATTAGTTCTATCGTGGAGAACCACGCGTTGACAAACTTTGTCAGTTCCTACGTGCTTCGAAAAGGGACAGTTAGGTCGCGAACGATCTTAGGGATGCTCGGCACGTGTCCCTGGCCCAAAGAAAATACATTACACCGAATACTATTGCGTATACTTGCGTCGTCCAACTCGTTTCGCACTCTATTGTCGAATTTCTTAAACCTTGATTGCAATGATCTTATTGTTTTTCTTCTTTTTTTCTTTTATTTATTTTTCTTTTTTTTTTCTTTTTTTTTGATGGGGACCGGGATCTAAGGCGAGAGAGGAAGCTTGTTTCTTTTCTTTTCTTTTCTTTTCTTTTCTTTTCTTCTTTATCAGATATCCGAACACGCGTATATCTTTCGCGTTTAAAAAAAAAAATATATATATATATATATATATATATATATATATATATATATATACAAGTTATCTACGTGGTGTTTTAACTTGCTAATGAGAAAAGAAAAAATATATATGTATTACCCTAGGTAATCCCCCTATTCGTCATTTTACAATTCATTAATTTATCCCAAGTTTCCCATCTCTCGTGTCTCTTAATAATTTTCCTTTTTCTTTTTTCTATTTTATTTTGTGTTTCTTTTTCTTTTTTTCGTTCTTTTCTTTTTTCTCTTTTTTCTTTTTTTTTTTTTTTTTTTTTTATCTAAATTAATTTCATAGTTGTTCAGACTCGTCAACGATATTTCATAACGATGAAATAACTTTGAGGATATCGTTAGGAAAAAAGGAAAAAAAAAAAAAAAAGGAAAAAGGAAAAAAAGGAAAAAAAAGAGAAAAAAGAACAAAAAAAAAAAAACAGAAAGAAAAAGAGAAAGCTCGTTAACTATGCGCGAATAAAACACCAGTTGTTGGAGGATTCGCTTGAAACGGATCGGAGACACGAAACGAAGATAATTAGAAATCTTTTCGGATTTTCATTTCCCTTGATAAGTAAAACGAAACAAGATCGACTAATTGCGATCTAACAAAGTCCTATTCGAAAATCTAGAGTGGCTCTATCGTGGAAAACCACACGTTGACCGACTTTGCGAGTGATGAGGGGTTGAAGGAGATAGGAAGTAGAAGTGAGAGAGAGAAAGAGAGAGAGAGAGAGAGAGAGAGAGAAATAAAAAAGAAAAAGAGATAGAAAAAGAGAACTAGCCCGGGGCTCGAACGTACGATCACGAAACGTAAAAAAGACGAAGAAGAAGTGGACTGAAGGATTGGAAATTGTCCATCCAATCCAACGTTGTTGGTGATAGGATGGATGAGTGGGTGGTTGAGTGGGTGGTTGGTTGGTTGGTTGGTTGGTTGGTTGGTTGGTTGGATGGATGGATGAGGGGTTGAAAAGTGGATAGAGACCTCGTATTGGCCTCGTCAAGCGGTTTCAGGCTCGCCGATACTTCGGGCGCTTCTCTTCGTCGACCCTTATGAAGCCAATCACGCTTTACCTCCCACAAAGGAGTTCCACTCGTGTCAACCTTCTACGACTGCCTCCGTGTCACGTATTATTAATTCTCTTAGATAACTTCGAGAGAAATAGAAAATATATTTGTACCTTTCGAAAACGTGAATAACTATTTTTTTTTTTTTTTTTCACCAACTATTTTTCAAAAAACAAAGGTATCGTTCGTTTCGAATTAATCGATAAACAATTTTTTACAGTTCTAATTCTTTTCGAATTATTTTTACTTCTCTCTCTCTTTCTCTCTCTCTCTCTCTCTCTCTCTCTTTTTATATTGTACGAAAATTCTCGTTATCTCGAAAATAACCCCCTGAGTACGATCGAAGTAGGAAACAACGTTTACGTAGGTGTAAGTAAGTGTTATGTGTTTGTGTGTGTTTCGACGTAGATATACACGTATCGCGTTTAAGGGGTTCGGTCTTGCATGCAGATTTACCTCGTAAGGATAAGGATCTGCGTGCAAGGTGGTGCGTGCTCGTCGAAAGTCTTACGGTTTTACTACTTACGGCGATTTAATTCGTTATCGTCGTGTTCTCTTCGACGATAGTGGAATATACGTACTAACAGAGTTGAGAAATATCTTTAAACGCATAAGTACGAGCTTTATATGTGTCAGATTTGATCGTGATCGTTTGTAGAGCTTTTAATTATCAGTCGAAACTTTTTAAAAAGTTTTGATGTATGGATCGATCTTATGTATAAACTTCTTTTTTTTCCTTTTCTTTCTTTCTTTCTTTCTTTTTTTTTTTTTTTCTTTTTTTTTTGGCATAAGAATAAAAGTTTACTTATCAAGGTAAAAATAATAATAAAGTTATTATTATTATTATTATTATTATTATTATTATTATATATATATATGTATAATGTGCAGCATAAAAGAAAAGAAAAAGAAAAAGGAAAAAGAAATTGACGAATAATAAGTATGAGGAAAAAATTTTATACGGAGTAAGGAGGGTGGGCGGGGTGAAGAGGACAACAATTAATCATCGTCACACGCATTATAAACAGTAGATAGACATTATTACACGTACTTACATTATGCACATGGAAAAGAACGAAAGAGAACGCGTACGCAAGTTTTTTTTCTCGATTGTTTTCAATTATATGCCCAACGTTATGTATGTACATTCTCTCTACCGGGTGTCGAGTACGTTTTCGAGAGGGTGCGGTCTCGTTTCGTATCGTTGACTGCCGCTAACGTTTTGCCGGAGCTGTGCCTGCTGATCGATGCCCGCTTGTGTCGGTAGCAGCTCCGTTTCGTGTTTGTACTGTAAACCGAGGCGATATTAAATACATAGACTCCTTTCGTGCAATCGAACCGCTCTTCTTTGATCTCTCTGTAATAATGTTTATTCTGTATCTGTTAATTCGCCCGCACACCACCGTCCTATTTCTACTACTTTAGTGTTTGTGTATATCTACGTCTGTATATATATGTGCGCATAGATGTGCTCTCGTAAACGTATAGAAATAAAGAGAGAGAGAGAGAGAGAGAGAGAGAGAGAGAGAGAGAGAGAGAGAATGTATTTTGAGATACATGGCGGACTATGAACCGTTCAAATAATAAAAAGTGCTTCTCAGATAATTACTGGCCAAGCCGTTCGTATTTTGTCAATTCAATGTACGGAAACAAACAAAAAGTAACAATCGATTCTTCATGAATAATTAACTGACTTTTTTAATTATCTCCATGATATAAGCGTGTGTAAGTATATGTGAGTGAGTGGATTTGAGTGTGTGTGTGTGTGTGTGAGAGAGAGAGAGAGAGAGAGAGAGAAAGAGAGAAGTGTAAATTGAAAAGTTGTTAAAAATCTATATTGAAATTTTATTCGAATGACTAAACGAAAATGAATATATACGTATATATATATATATATATATATATATATGGGTAGTTAATAATGATTTATGTAATACAAGTTTTCGATAACGTAAAATCTTTTTCGAAAAATAATAAGTTAATATCAAGTACTTCGTTAAGGTTAAAGTTTAAGTTAAGGTTAAAGTTTAGTTCCGACTACGAACGGAAATGACGTTAAATGTGAAACATAAAATCATTAGTTCATAATAATTTCGTTCAAAATTGAGATATTTATTATACATATACACAATATATTTCTTTTTTTTTTTTATGTTTCAGGTCTGACTAGGGCGCCGATGTATCCCTTTTCGACAGGCCAATATCCATATCCCATGCTTAGCCCGGAAATGACGCAAGTCGCCGCTTCTTGGTACGTGAAACGCATTAGAAAAAAAAAAAAAAAAAAAAAAAGAAAAACCATACGAATGAATATGCACGTCATCGATAAATTTTGATTAACTTCGTTTCAGAAATCCCTAGCGACCTAAATCCCTAACGAGTTTATTTTTCTTGACTAGCGTCAAAACAATTTTTTATTTTTTCCAATTTTAATCCGTTGCGTACAAAAAAAAAAAAAAAGGGAAAAAAAGGAAGAAAGAAAAGACAATTTTTGTTATCTATCAAATAATTCATAACGAATGAATCCAGGATATCTTTTTTTTTTTTTTGCAATAGAAATTGTACTGATAACGGTACTGTAATAACGATCTCACTCTCTCTCTCTCTCTCTCTCTCTCTCATTCCATCACAGAATTTCCATTCATTCGAACGAGATGCTCGTGTTCAGAATTTAAGGGGTGAATACAGAAAAAAAAGGATAAAGAAGAGAAGAAAAAAAACCTAAAAAAAGATAAAGAATAGAGAGAGCAGAGAGAGAGAGAGAGAGAGAGAGAGAGTGAGACTAAGTCCGGGGTAGCCGAACGAGAGCTGATTTTTCGGAAGCTTCGGACATAAATAGAGCGGTCCACAGGTAAATAGCACGAGGCGAGCTATTGAAAACTGGTTCGATGTTCTAAACGAGCCAGGAACAAATAGGAAAGAGTCAAAGAGAGAGAGGGAGAGAGAAAGAGAGAAAGAGAGAGAGAGAGAAGTAGTACGTATTCGGGGCTAAACTCCTCTCTACTTTCGCAATACCTTTTTCGAGAAAATCTCAACATCATTGGGTGCCGAGAGTGTGCCGGCCGTTTCGGTCAGTCTCGTCGTTCATCC
>NC_060956.1:2422500-2425000 GCF_910589235.1 Vespa crabro | reverse complement strand
AACAAAACAATCAAGGTAAAAGGCCCCTACGTACTGAAAAGTCCGTCCCCCTTTAACATCCAATATATTTATATATATATATATATATGTAGTCCCTTTTTAACGATTAATCCGTAAATTTGACACACTTTTTTCTTTGTATCTTCTTTGACAGATAAAAAGAAACCCCATATAAAAAAGCCTCTGAACGCATTTATGCTCTACATGAAGGAGATGAGGGCAAAGGTAGTAGCCGAGTGTACCTTAAAAGAAAGCGCTGCCATCAACCAAATATTGGGAAGACGAGTGAGTAATAACGTTCTCTCGATTAATCGTCTTATTATTAAGACCAATGTTTTTCTCTACGTTCGAATCGAAGATACTTATTACTCATCAAAAACCTATTACAAATTACGATACTCATTTCGATTTTATCCATTCGATTTTATGAAAAAAAAAAAAAAAAAAAAAAAGAAAAAAAAAATTCAATCTCCGATTCGAACGCAAGATGAAAAAGAAGTAGTTAATATTCGTCCAAGTCAATATCTCCTCCGGAATGTCTTTCATCCGTACATTCCCCGAGATTATCGTTTTCAATCAACCTCAGATTAGTCTAACTGACGCATAAAATGGATCGCTAAAAATCCGCTTTCGTTTAAAAAGAAAGGAAGAAGAAGAAAAAAAGAAAAAGAAAAAAAAAAACGAAGAAAAAAAGAAAAAAAAAAAAAGCGCGCGCAACAAAGATAGAAGGAAGAGATGTTGGCTTGTCGGCGAGAAAGAGTTTGAATGTTTTCAGATATCGAAAGAAAAAAAAAAAAAAGAAAAAAAAGCAAAAAAAAAACAGAAAAAAAAAACAGGAAAAAAAAATTCAGAAAAGAAACCAGAAAAAAAAACAACAAAAAAAAAACAAGACTAAAAAAAAATATATATATACATAAGTATTATTATTAATCATAATAATAATAACGAGAGAAATAAAACGAGAGAAAGTCCCTTTAACGCATCTCGATAATGCATGCGTCTTTTTAACACCTTTGGAATACATATATATATAAAATATATATTATTCGCGTGTGTTGTTTTTCGAAAGAGATATATATATATACTAACCGTACCTGCTAGTATCTCAGTACGTATAGAGCATTGTAGGTGGGATCTAAGGAAATCTCAGTACGCCGTAGATCTCTCTGTTCGTGGGTTATGGGGGAAATTGGGGAGGGGGTGGGCCGAGGGTAAAGGGAGGGAGTAAATGATGAGGGTTATTGTACGAGATATAAATACGATAGAAGAGGGTCGCGTCGTCTACCTAGCCGATGATCTCTGTGTGTTGTTCTATATCGGCGGCGGCCTCTATCTATCTTTCGAGATAAAATAATAATATGTTCAATTGGGAGACACGGTGCACGGTTAAATACTGTGAGAGTGTGAATCTGTGAATCTGAATTTTGGGGGTATGATCACGCAGTGGCACTCGCTAAGCCGGGAGGAGCAGGCGCGGTATTATGAGGCGGCCAGGCAGGAGCGCCATCTGCACCAGCAACGATACCCCGGCTGGAGTGCCAGGGATAACTACGGATATGGCAGCAAGAAGAAGAAGAGGAAGAAAGAGCGCTCCGCAGATCCCACCGGAGGTACCACTTTCCAGTGCTAGAACAGCAGGCCCTTAATAATTCATTATATAATAATTAATAGTACCTACTGGTTCATTGAAACGATCAAAGTCTCTGTGCGTTTCTTTTTGTTTACTTTTTTTTTTTTTTAATATTTTTTTTTTTATTTTTTTTTTTTATTTTTTTTTTTATTTTTTTTCTATTTCAGTTGTCGTTTCACTTACGATGATTTCTTATTTTTTGTTTTTTTTTTTTTTTTTTTTTTTTTTATAATTTTTTTTTTTTTTTTCTTTTTTTTTTTTTTTTTTTTTTTTATTTCTTTTATGTTGATTATTTTCTTTTTATTTTTTTTTTCGAATTTCCTTTGTTTCTTTTTTTCTCGATGCATTATTTTTTTTTTTGGATTCTTTTTTATTTTATTTTTTTATTTTTTTTTTTTTATTTTTATTTTTTATTTTTTTTTGTTTTCTTGACATTCACTCTATCGTACGGACTATTTATCGACCGTCGTCTTTCGGATATATTTATAATATATATATATATATATATATATATATATATATATTTATACATATATATACATATATATATATTATATATTTGTTCGAACACATATATGTGTATATGTATATATATATGTATATATATGTATATATATATATTGTGTATATTTATATATATATATATATATATATATATATATATAAATATATATATATATACACATTTTTTAATCGTTTTCCGACTGAATTGGATTGGATTGTCTGTGGGGATTGTGGAATGTGGCGCAGCAGAGAAAAAAAATGAACTCTCGCGGCATGCAATGCAATCTTTTTTAATTATCTGGCCAACTCCCTAAAGCGGTATTCGTTCTCGGAATAAAAACCTGCTAACTTGATGATGATAATGAT
>NC_060956.1:2405000-2417500 GCF_910589235.1 Vespa crabro | reverse complement strand
CCTTCGTCTGCTTTCCTTTTTTATATTCATTATCAACGAACATACTCCAACGTTATAACGTCGTCTTTGGTACGCTCGTCGAAAAAAGAAAAAAAAAAAAAAGAAAAAGAAAAAAAAAACGAAAGAAAAGAAGAGAAAAGAAAAAGAAAATAATAATAATAATAAGTAGATAAATAAATAAATAAATAAATAAATAATCTCGTATATTATTATTCTGTAACAAAGAGTTTCTTTCGAGAATCGCGCGCACAGAGGACTAGGGTGGGGGGGAGGATCTTAGCGTTCTCTCGACATGTATATATATATTACTTTCTTATTCTTATCGTCTTAAACTCCGTTCCGTCATCCACATGTTATCGTGGAACTTGAAAGTAAAACAAAACAAAACAAAACAAAAAAAAAAAAGAGAAAGAAAGAAAGAAAGAAAGAAAGAAAAGAAACACGGAAAAAAGAAAAAGAGAGTCAGAAACGAGAAGGAGATTACAAAAAAAAAAAAGAAAAAAATAATAAGTGAAAGAAGGTGAGATAAAAAAAATAAATAAAAAAAAAAAATAATAAAATGAACAAAAAAGAAAAAAGAAAAGAAATCAAAAAGACAAGGAAGAAAAAAGGAAATACGAAAAGGTAGAGCTAGTATATAATTACTTTTTATATACGTTGAATCCACGAACGAACGTTGTATCCTCAGACGAAGGAAGATCTTTTCTCGTCTCGCGTCGTTAAAAAAAAAAAAAGAAAAAAAAAAAAAAAAGAAAAACAACTAGAAGAAGAAGAAAAGAAAAGAAAGAAGATAAAGAAAAAGCTATATAAAAAAAATATATATATACATATATATATATATCGAATGAAACAGGCAGATATTAAAAAAGAGAAACAAAAAAAAAATGATAGAAAAGTAAAAGAAAATAATTCACAAATTTCAAAAAAAGAAAAAGAAAGTATTCACAAATTAATACGTAAAATCGTATGCAGAAAAAGCTGCGGAATAGTCAGAAAATGTGTCTTCCAAAAGATTAACAAAAAAAGATTAACAAAAAAAGATAAAAAAAAAAAAAAAAAAAAAAAAAAAAACAAAAAAAAAAAAAAAAAAAAAAACCAATAATAACAATATTAAAGAAATAAATAAATAAATAAAAGAGAACGTAAAATATAAACTCAAAAAAAAAAAAAAAAAAAAAAGAAAACGAACGGAATTTCTCTCTAATATATACATATACTCAATGTATATATGTATACATACATATATATACATATATATATACACATTTATATATGTAGATATATATATATATACATACATATATATATATATATATATATATACAATACGTTTTATCCCGGCGATCGATAGGGACGGCAAACAATATTCTACTGTACTTTGCTTGTAAATATCTCTTCTAGAACCACACTGTAGTTTCTATCGGTAATCACGAGCCATCACCACCCGTTTTAGCGCCACTAACCGCCGTAAACATATATACCGCTGCACCCGTGTAGTGCGCCCAAAAACGCCCCTCTACTCCCGGCTGGGCTTGTGAATTGTCCTGGACGTCATTAAAGGGGCGAAAACGAATCCCATCGGCGTTTTCGAGCTGTCGAGAATATAAAGAGAACGATTTAAGATATAAAGTCACGGTCTTTTTTGTTTTTTTTTGTTTTTCTTCTCTCTCTCGTATTGTTAGCGAAATAATCGATTAATCATTATTGATATTAACATCTTTCGGGTTCGAGATAGTAATAGAGTTTTCTTCGAAATAAAAAATAAAAAACAAAAAAAAAAAAAAAAAAGAAAAAGAAAATATATATATATATATGAAATAAAATAGAAAAGCAAACGTAAAGAAAGAAGAATATATTTTCTACGTATACATGTGAAGGAAGAAAAGATGAGATAAAATAAAAGGAAAAAAAAAAAAAAAAGAAAAAAAAGATAATAATAAAAATAAGAAACGCATAAAGATCTTATTTTAGTGGCAGCTCTGAAAATAATAAAAATATATGGGAATCGCGTTAACGACGGGCACATTTGGGAGACATATTTTCTGATTAGTACGAACGAGGATAAAAATAAAAACAAGCAATCAATAATCAGTCAATCAATCAATCAAAGAATCAATCAATCAATCAATCAGTCATTCAATCGCGTTCATCGTCGGTAAATAAAAAATACATTATTATTACCACACTTACATTATTATTATTATTATTATTATTATTATTATTATTATTATTATTATTATTATTATTATTATTATTATTATTATCATTATTATTATTATTATTATTATTATTATTATTATTATTATTATTATTATTATTATTTATTAATAATAATAGATTCCGGACTCCCATCGTACACTTACGTATTTTCTTTTGATACTCTCAAATAGTTTATTCCAAACGAGGTTGGCAACGACAACGATTTAAAAACATTTTGATACAGTATCATACAACAAAGAAACATGAAAGACATAAATACAGCAAACATCGTCGTTGCCAGCCTCGTCGCTTGGCAATCGTTAATCAAACAAACAAACAAACAAACAAACAAACAAACAAATAAAAAAGATGGTTTTCCAAAAGTGAATGGAATAATGAATTCATGAATATAAAAAAGAAAAAAAAAAAGAAAAGAAAATGAAATAAAATAAAAGTATATACTACGTGTGTAAAAATAAAAATAAATAAGAAAAAGTACGTACGTATAAGGAAGGATAATAAAAAAAGGAAAAAAAAAAAAAAAGAGAAGAAAAAAAAATTAAAGAAAAATAATAATAATAAAGTTAATAAATAAATTAAGAATTAAGAATTAAAAAGGAAGGTGTTGAAGAAAAAATTTAAAAGAAAAAAAGAGAAAAAGAGAAATAGAAAATGAAAAAAAAAAAAAAAATGAAAAAAAAAAAAAGAAAAAAAAAGAGGAGAAAAAAGAAAAGTAAAAGAAAAAGGATGATGCGTGTGGGTGACGACGATACGGTGTAGTTAATCTTAAGAAGGTGGGATTAAATGACGATGTTCGATGCGAGCGCCCCTTTAATGGCTGGTGGTTGGTTTTGGCAGCCCAGTGGAGCATGGAGCGGGGATGGGCATCCACGCGAGTATAATCCATCATGGTGTGGGAAGTAGCGCGGGGGCCGGGGTCGGGGCTGGAGGTGGTGGAGGAACGGTTGGGGCGACCACTGCCCCGCCAAACACCAACACTGCCTCCAATACCTCCTCGCCTCAGCAAGAACCCACTTATGTTAATCTCTAGTCAAGCCTATCGCCTCCCTTCTACTGCAACACTTCTTCTTAAACAGTGGTCAGTCCCGACTTAAACCTAAGGGCTCGCTAATGCCCTCGCTAATGCCCTCGTATTGCTCGTTGTAATCGCGGTTCTATATTCTTATGAAAAAAGAAAAAAAAAAAAAAAAAGAAAAAAGGAGAGAGAGAGAGAATAAAAGAATGAGAGAAAATGAGATAGAGAGAGAGAGAGTGATTAAATGAGTACACAATGGATACGAAAGAAGGGGAGTGTTTGTATATGTGTGTATGTGTGTGTGTGTGTGTGTGTGTGTGTATGAGAGAGAGAGAGAGAAAGGATAGCGAAAAGATGACCACCGACCGAAGAAAAAAGTGAAAATACTAAAAAAGAAAAAAAATAGGAAATAATAATGACATATGAAAGAAAGAAAAAAATTATATGTGCAACGAGCTTGTGGCATAGTGAGCGGCCAAGCGATGCCCTGATGCTCGCATTGTTTCTCATTGTTGTGGCTCTTTACAGCTTATTATTGTTATTATTTGTTATCGTTTAGTTGAACTTTTTAATCAGTGTTGCTCTTTAGCATGGATGGTCTGTAATACGTATATGCATATACATATATATATGTATAACAGGTTTTTCTTTTCGGTTTCGAAACGTTTTGGCATATATATATATATACCTAATTATATTATTATTGTTATTATTATTATTATCATTATTATTATTATTATTATTATTATTATTATTATTATTATTATTATTATTATTATTATTATTATTATTATTATCATTATTATTATTATCATTATTATTAATTATATACATAGAGAGTTGTACGTTTCGCATTTTTGGCATGGCAGTTTCTCGTACGGTTACGACAATGTGTATACAAATATTTATATATAGTATATAATATATATATATATATATATATATATATATATATAAACGTTTTTATTACTTTTTATTTTAATTTTTTTTTCTACTTTTATTTTTTTTATCTTTTCGTTTTCTTTTTTTTTTCTTTTCTTTTTTTTTTCGATTTTTTTATACCTAATCGTTTTACTTTTCATAATATATACATATATATATATAACGCCACATTGATGTGTTTTACAATATACAAATAATATATAGTGTGCGTAACAATTCCTCTTTTTAAAATAAGATCAAAGAATATATCGAGAGGCGGCCACAATACACGTCGCGAATTTCTCACGGATATTATACATATATAAAAAAGATAGATTACGTTCTCGTTTTTCCTGTTATTGTTTTTGTTTTTGTTTTTTCTTTTTATTTTTTTTTTTTTTCTTTTCTTTTCTTTCCTTTTCTTTTCTTTTTTGTCTCCTAATATTTATTTTGTTGTTGTTGTTGTTGTTGTTTTTATAATTTTTGAAAAAGATCGTGCACGCGCGTGCCGCCTAATCATTTAATTATTAGCACCTTGCTTTTCATAATTCCTCTGAGATCGTTGTTCTCGCAAAATGAAGAGAGAGAGAGAGAGAGAGAGAGAGAGAGAGAGAAAGAGAGAGAGAAAGAGAGAGAGAGAGAGAGAGAAAAAAAAGAAGAAAAAAAAGAAAGAAAAAAGAAAAGGAAAAAAAAAATACAAAAAGAGGAAAGAAAAACAGTATTTTTTTGACGGGTTTTTTGTCTTCACTATTATTACGCTCTCTGAGAACGTTAGTAATATTAGCAACATGGATTTAGCGCGAAACGTTTTTCTTTTCCCTTCCTTTTTTTTTCCTCCTCCGTCGTATACGACGGTATCGAGTTGTTGTGTGTTATCCATCAGTTGTGAAAAGAAAAAAAACAAAAAAAAAAAAAAAAAAGAAAAAAGAAAAAGAGAAAAAGAAAAATAAAAAGAAAATCAAGAAAAAAAAAAAGAAAAAGAAAAAAAGAAGAAAAATAACAAATTAACTCAGCTGAGAGATGAAAAATAATGAGAGCCAATGGCAGAGCGGTGAACGTCTCGACTGCGAGAAGCCTGCGTGTTGGCTTCATTTTATTCCAAAATTTATTGCAGTAGTAGCTCCGATGCGCCTCTTCCTTTTTTTTTTTTTTTCTCATTTGCTAATTATTACGTCAACCGATCAGCGTTATTATATCAATCAGGGATACTTTGTCCGCCATATATATTTATCTATTTATTAATCTCTGTCCGTCAGATTTTTTTCTTCTCTATTTTTTTGTTTCTGTTGATTTTTTCCTTTTTTTTTTTTTTTTTTTTTCTTTACCCTACACCCCTCTTCTTTCTTTGTCTTTTCCTTTTAATCTCTCTCATTGAATGAACGTACGTAGTGAATGAGATAGAGAGAGAGAGAGAGAGAGAGAGTGAGAGTGAGAGTGAGATTAGAATGAGAGAGAAGAAGAGGGATGATAATTCACGCGAACGATCGAACCGTTCCATTACCCCCTCTTAAACTCCCGTTTTTATGCACGCAATTTTTGTTCTGATTCATGAATACAAAGGTATAAGAAAAAAAAAAAAAAGAAAAAATTAAAAAAGTAAGAAAAAAGAGAGAAAAAAAAGAGATATATTTTCTTCATTATCTTCGGTGTATTTTTTTGATAAATGAAAAAAAAAGAAAAGATCAAGCTGGTTGATATAAACAAAAATCGTGTGCGCATCGGAACGGGACTATCGTCGATTAAAAATTTCCAAGTTCCACGTAACATATGCCGAAATAAAAAAAAAAAAAAAAAAGGAAAAAAAAATGAAAAAGAGAAAAAAGGAAAAAAGGTAAAAAAAAAAAAGAGAGAAAAAAAAAGCAATACAAAGAACAGTAGAACGAAAAGAAAAAAAAATTACGAAGAACAAATTGCGTTTCCCGGTCGAGTAAAGGTCACTCGATTGGTTATCGGTTTTTTTTTTTTCTTATTGCTGTTGTTGTTGTTATTATTATTTTATTAATTATTGTTGTTGTTGTTATTGCTATTAATGATAATGATGGTGATGATGATTATGATTATGACTATGATTATGATTATGATGATGATGATGTTTATGATGACGATGATTTTTGTTCCTCCTTTTCTTTTTTTTTGTTTTTCTGGTTTTTTGTTTTGTTTCTCCAACGCCCCCCCCCCACCCCCATTGAAGATATTTCTCTTTTATTTTCCACGTATTTACGTATACATACATACATACATAAATACATACATACATACATACATACATATATATTACCACTTGTTGACACACAGTTATGCTTGCTAAGTCTCTTAACTTTTTGAAGCATGGCATTTGCTACGAGTGAATCGTATCGAGCAGAGTAAAATGGCAGCGCGACGTTGCACGAGCGCAGGACATCCGGTAAAATCTTCTCGTGATACCTTCAATTCCAAGATAGAAATAATGAGAAATGTACTCTAATCGAGCATGCAAATGTAGACGACAAAGAGGAGAGATTCTTGCGCTCGTGCCGTTGCAACGAATTACGAGTGAATCGCATGTTTAATTTAGTTGGTAATTATTATTTAGATATTAATCTTTGTAAATCGACATTGTACCGTTCTCCTTCATCTTCCACGACATATATATATATATTATAAATAATTTTTCAAAGTAATATAATTACTTGTAAAAGTAATTGCAAAAAAAAAAAAGTATGGAAGATTTGCGATGAAGACGAAAACGTTGCAATGTCGTACAAGGATCGAAAAGATAGAGAAAAAGAGAGATCGAGAAGAGAGAGGAGGTATAGAGAAAATGGAGGAAAAAAAAAAAAAAAGAATAAAATAAAAGAAAGAAAGAAAGAGATAAATCGATCGAGTCTCTTTTTGTAAGAAAAGTAAAAAAAAAAAAAAAAAAAAGAAAAAAAAAGAAAAAAAATAGAAAAAAGAAAAGAAAAAAAAAATAAAAGAAAAGGGAGAGAAAGAGGGAGAGACAGAGGGGAGAGAGAGAGAGTGAGCGGGGGGAACGGTGACAAAGGAGAAATATTATGGAGAATGTAATTGGACTAATCCGATCACCCTTATTTCCAGACGTAAGAAGAAATGTATCAGGTACATGGGGGAGGGAGGAGAAGGCGACGGTGAAGCCGACGGCGAAGGTGAGGACGATCATTCGGAGGATAATTTAGGCAGCGTGGGGGAGGCAGGTACTCCCGAGGAAGACGAATCCTTGAGCAGTCCTGGAGGCTTGTCCGCATTGTCGAGTCTGGCCAGTCCATCGTTGGTGTTACCATCACCTTCGAGCCTAGCCAGCCCGTGTCCATGCCCTTTGACACCTCCGGTACCTCCTCCGCCCCTGCCGAACCCGAGTAATCAACAACAACAGCAGCAGCAGCAACAGCAGCAACAGCAGCAACAGCAACAGCAGCATCAGCAGGCTCAACAACAGGGCCAGCAACAGCCGCATCGTAATCCAGTTGGTACGAATCCTCACGACATCAACAATCCGTTGAGTGTTAATCAACTCACCGGACAGTGTATAAAAAGTGAAGTCGTACCAGCACCACCCTCGGGTCCCTCCAATCCAGCGATCAGCGTTACGTAGCCCCGGGTGGACCCACGTGACAAGACTGTTGCAACACACGGTGTCATCCAAGGGGTCCATCTATGTATCTACTGTGCGCGACAGAGAGGCTGGACGATGACGGTAACGATGACGATGACGATGACGATTAATTCGAAGAGACAGGGTCGTTCGATCAATGATAGAACGTCATTGTTGAACGAAGTTAAATCTTCGTTCGCCGGTCCTATTAATCTTCCTCCTCGTCTATCGGCGTTAATCGTAATCGAGCATGGACTAATCGAGAAACGATTGGAAAAGAAAAGAAAAAGAAGAAGAAAAAGAAGAAGACGAAGAAGAAGAAGAAAAAGACGAGGAATGAGAAGGTTTTCTCTATCGTCGTCATCCTCGTCATCGTCGATGCCGCAGCGAAGTGCTCCTTCGACTTCGGTTCTTCGCCCTTTTTCAATTGTCGTCGTCTCTTGTGTTGTTTCTAGCGAAATATACAAAGGAAATGAAAAAAAAATGAAAAAAGAAATTAATAAAAGGACGGACGATCGAGCTTTTTTTGATGCGTCGTTTACGAACGTTCTTATATAAAACACACGTAGGGTGTATATATATATATATATATATATATATATATATATATATATATACAAGCATATAATATGCACGATGTGAGGGGACGAAGGACTTTCCGAGGATCATTCGGTGGATTTTTGTCCAAGTGTGCCAGCAAAGAAGAAATGCGTGTGCGCGTTAAGAGTGTTAAGAGTGTGCGTGCGTTCGTGCGTGCGTGCGTGCGTGCACGCGTGTCTTTTTTTGCGTGTCTCTCCGCGAAGAAAAGAAAAATAAAAAACAAAAAATAAATAAATAAATAAATAAATAAATAAATAAATAAATAAAAGAAAAGAAAAGAAAAGAAAAGAAAAGAAAGGAAAGAAAAGGAAAGGAAAAGAAATGAAATGAAATGAAAAAAGAAAAGAAAAGAAAAAGAAAAGAAAAAAAAAATAAAAGAATAGAAAAGAAGAGAAAAAGAAGTAATCGCGAGATGAGAGGAGCTGAATATTTTAAAGAGGCCTCCGTCGTCTCTCGCGTATTGAACGATTATATTTGTCGTCCCTCTCTCCTCTCGACTGTCTTCATTTACCGTGCCAAAGCGCTTCTCGGCTCTACTACGGGATATGATATGTAATGTCGGCCGAGAACGAATGATCTTATCGATCATCAAACGGAAACAAGCAAGCAACAAAATGCTGCTCTGGATATGTAATCGTTACACTTATATCTTTCCGTATTATTCTTCTAATTCTTCGTCATTGCAACTACAGCTATCACACAACCATAATCATGATCATCACCATCATCATTATCATCATCATCAGCATCAGCAGCAGCAGCAGCAGCAGCAGCAGCATCATCATCATCAGCAGCAGCAGCAGCATTATTAGCAGTATCAGCATTATTAGAATCATCGGAATCATTATAATCATTATTAACATCGTTTTGTCTCATTACCATTAGCAACATTTTTACCTTACTCATTTTGTTTTTCTTTCCTTCTTTTTCCTCAACCTCTCCCTCTCTCTCTCTCTCTCTCTCTCTCTCCCTCCCTCTGCTTCTCTCTCTTTATCTCTCTCTCTCTCTCTCTCTCTATCTTCCTCTCTTCCTCTTTCCCAAGTGAGTATCATCATGAACGAAAGATTCACTTTTGTTGTATTGTCTTTCGATAATTTTTCGATCTCAAGGATCGAACTCTTATGTGCGATAATGTGAGAGTGAGAAAGAGAAAGAAAGAGAGAGAGAGAATGTGTGTATGTGTGTGTGTGTGTGTGTGAGAGAGAGAGAGAGAGAGAAATAAAATAATAATGTATGTATGTATGTATGTACGACAGAGAGGGACGAAGGCAGACGTTACTTCGTTTCGTTTAACGAATAAAGTATGCTGTAGAAATACTCAGGACCAAGCGTCTGACTGTAGTCGCTCCTATAAGAAAAAATGAATAATGAAAGACGAAAGATAGACAGATAGATAGATAGATAGAGAGAGAGAGAGAGAGAGAGAGAGAGAGAGAGAAAGAGAGCGAAATAGTAAGAAAGGAATAATGTGTATGCGTATGTATGCGTAATGTGTCTCGCCGTATAGAGGATGAGAGATAGATAGAAAGAAAAAAAGAAAGAAATGGAGAGAAAGAGAGAGAGAAAGAGAGAGAGAGAGATAGAGAGAACGAGCGCCGACGAAGAACTAGCTGGTAATACTTGTTACGTTGTGATGCCAATGACTGAAAGGTCATGTTCCTGTGCCAGGTACTATATTCTATTAAAATAATTAATTAATCGCGGACAGCTGAAAATAAGAGAGAAAGAGAAATAAAGAGAGAAAGAGAAAAAGAGAGAAAAAAGAAAGAGAGAGAAAGAAAGAGAGAGAGAGAGAGAGAGAGAGAGAAAGAAAGAGAAAGAGAGAAAGGAAGAAAGAAAAGGAGAGTTAAGCAACTCCGTAAACATTTTATTATTAATTCGTTTATTCGAAACTCCACGACGTCAAATTAATCTATTTCCATATAATGTAATTTGTTATTTCTTTAAAAGTCTATACACACATACACACACAGACACACAGTCTCCGATTAATTAGCGTGTAAGATTTTTATCGTTCTCTTCTTTTTCTTCCATTTTAATTTTTTTTTTCTTTTTTCTTTTCTCTTTTTTTTTTCTTTTTTTTTTTTTTGTATAAAAATCATTAGATTCTTATTTTCCTTCCTTAAAGCTCGTACAATATTTCATTTTCGAAGGTTCCCGTTTTCTTTCTTTTTTTTTCTTTTTTTTTTCTTTTTTTTTTTACAATCATCTAACACAACGTCCATCGAAGATAAGTAACGTATCACAAATTTTGCATTATTAACGCGAATATCGATTGACAGAAAATAATTCTTTTCTTTTTTTTCTTTTTTTTTTTTTTCGTTTTTTTTGTATTCGTCCTTTATTTTGTTTTTCTTTTCGATTTCTTTTCTCGTTTTTCTTGTGTTTTAATATTATTGTATTAATATTATTATTATGTTATATTATTAAGTAATACCAATATATGTATATATATATATATATATACATATATACATACATACATACATATATATATATATATATATATAAACGCGTCGAAAGGAAAGGTAAACGCACATGGATCTCCATTGCATAATATTTAACGAACTACGTAGACAAATCTCAGGTAAAATCACGTGTCCGATTTAGGAACGGGTGCTGCTTTTTCATATTGACGATGCTGATTTTTGTGTCGCGACGTCGTCTTTCTTCTATTCTTTCGAAAATCAACCTAGCAAACAAAGAAAACGAACAAACCGACGAACGTCGTCTTATGACATCATATTTGACGACGAATGATCGTGTACGATCATTGAACACTGATCGATCGATCGATCGATCGATCAATAACTGCGACAAGAGAAAAATGACTTTCTCAAGATGTGTTGAAAGTGCAATCAAGAGCTTCCAGAAATAAAAAAAAAATCTCTCTGACCAAGGTGCGACCACGTTTAACTCCGCGATATACGTCAATTTTTTAGGGGATTTTTCTTTTTTTTTTTTTTATTTTTTTTTTTTATTTTTTTTTATTTTTTATTTTTTTTTTATTTTTTTTTCTTGACACATTCCCTTCCTCACTTAAATTTTCGACCTCTTTAAAAAAACTCTCTCAAGCTCTTCTTTAAACCCTTTTATTTCTTCTCTTTTCTCGTCCTCTCGTCATGCAATCTTTCCTCTTTCTTCTCACCCTCTACTACTTTCTTCTGTTTAAAAACAAAAAAAAAAAAAAAAAAAAAAAAGAAAAAAAATGAAAAGAAAGAAAAGAAAATCTTATTCGCTTTCGTATCGTTCTAATCTCTGCGATAATAATAAAATAATTGAAACTGTATGCGCATTAAGCGTCAGAGAAAAAAAAATATATATGTATATTTTTTCCGTCGTATACGGAAGGTCTTTTATTATTAGTATCATTTATTATTATTATTATTATTATTAATATTATTATTAATATTATTATTAATATTATTATTAATATTATCATTTATTATTATTATTACTATTACTATTATTATTACTATTACTATTACTATTACTATTATTATTATTATTATTATTATTATTATTATTATTATTATTATTATTATTATTATTATTATTATTATTATTATTATTATTGTCATTATTATTATTGTCAATATTATTATCATTATTATTAGTAAAAATATTTTTGCGTTTGTACGTAATGCGACGTACGTAGTTGTATCAAAGATTTTTAAACGTACATTTTATCGATCAAAATTATTATTACGATTGCGAGAAAGATTTAGTAAACGAAACTAACGTATGATGCGTATATATATATATATATATATATATATGTATGCGTGAGCGTGAGATAATAACGTGAGAAAGAAAGAGAGAGAGAGAGAGAGAGAGAGAGAGAGAGAGAGAGAGAGAAAGAGAGAGTTACAACGTTTAAGTTCTAATTAATGTGTTGTCTATTTTTTCTGTTTATTTTTTAGTGTCCGCTTCTTAACGCGCGTTCGTTAATCGTTAGGACGGCATATATTTTTATTGTTATACGAAGGGGGAAAAGAAAAAAAAAACGAGATTATTAATGTTTCTATTGAATTTACCCCAACAAGCGCTTTCTTTTTTCTTTTTCTTTTTTTTTTTCTTTTATTTTTCTTTTCCTTTTTATATATTTTTATACACATTTGCATTTTTTTTTCTCCCCATTTGTGTGTACAGTGC
>NC_060956.1:2295000-2400000 GCF_910589235.1 Vespa crabro | reverse complement strand
ATATTTTGGCAATTCTCATGATATTGTCGCATTTCACCACACATGCAGAACCCTCGAAATTGGCTTGGCCCTGTTCGTTGCAAGAGCACGGATCAAAGAGATAAAATTTTCCATAATGTTGCATAACAGCAACAGCCATGTTGGTAGTATGCAATATACCGGCACAATTTGTACGAAAAAACATATTTAAAGCTTCGGATAGATCATAGACAAATAATAAACCAGCTGCGGTGTGATTGTGAATGTGTATGGTAGCACGAAAATCACCTACGATGAAAACAGTCAAGAGTTCACTTGGTGAGAGATTTCTGGCACCTGGACGTGCGGCACGAACGCTGTCGGAATGTAAAAGATCTCCGTATTTTAGCACAGCATCGATCAGATTCGGTGTCCAAGAAGATGGAACGTGTAACAGACCAACTACAATGGCAACTGCAGCAATGGCAGTGCTCTGGAGTCCTCTATTCTTTACGTCAAATATACGATGACCCATGTGCAAAGTACCACGTAGAACGCTTTGTTCTTCATCAACAATGTTATAATCCGTTACAATTTCAACAGCCAATGTTGTCGTCCTCTTCATCGTTGTAACAGGTATTGGCGGTGCTATGCAATCGAAATATGGACAGAAATCAGCAGGACAAGGCAATGGTTCGATCATTACCGTTTTTATTATCACTCGAGAGATCTGATAATTAGCATATTTTTCTCGTTCGTCGATGTTAGCAAAGATCAATTCGTAAAATGGTTCCATGCAGGCGAACCACATGACGCAGGAGGTTCCATAGAAATCGGGAAGACCTTGATCGTTACGTGCACGAGGATCGTACATGAAATAAATACCCTTGTTTTTCCAAATGGCTATCATGCCACGGCCAGTAACCAATATTCCAGCACGATTGTTTTCAAAAAATTTTTTCAAACCTTCTTCGAGTAAAATAGGTGGTGGCGGAGGAGGTCGAACCCTAACAGGCCTACCTTTTTTTCCTCCAGCTTTTTTGGCCTTCTTTTCGCCTTTTTTTTTCTTCTTCTTGTCCTCAGGATCAGGTGGGGGTATAGAAACTATACCTGATACCGTGTTAGATTCTATATCTGCAGTCAAAATATTGACACCTACGTAAAAGATTCTAATTATATCCTGAGGTATCAATCTCAATTTTCCAGGCTTTGTCTTCATAGTTTCGCGATGAACGTTACTACCAATAACAAGAATTTCATTCATTGTTTTTTTCGTCCAAGTTATGGGATTCTTGATTACGGACATTCCAAGGCTAACCACACAATTCGCTGCGCTTTGCCTGTTACGTAAAATTTCGGGGAATATTTCGTCACCTTGATGATACTTTCCTCGTAGAATCGCACGAGCTTCACCTTGGAGTCTATGATAAGCGTTTAATGGTGGTAAATTCGATGGACGTATTGCTGGACTGGGATCAAATTTCCATGGTGCTGATTTATTCCAATCAACAACGTCGATCGCTGTGATCTCATAATCGCCTTCTTTTCCAAGATGTTTTAATAGATATTCAACCAAGGTTTCAATGTTATCAAATCGAAATATTCTTGGTGCTATTGTCTCTTCCTCTTCGGTACGAGTGATCCAATCGGGTATAAGAGAGTAATAAACATTCTTGAACTTCCAAATGGGTATGTGTCGATTATCATTCGCAATTAATATACCAGAATCGTAATTTTTAAAAAATTTATCTAATCCACTTTGCAAGTTTTGTAATTTAGGTATTTTCCCACTAAGATCGCCAGCCTCGATACAATCTTTAACCGTTAAATCGATTCTACGAGAAGAAAGAAAGAATTCCGTGATGATTTCATTGATACGCGGTGCTTTAACTTCTCCTAATCTCTCGACGCATTTGGAATGTAATTTATCACCAGTAACGATCACCTCGTCGATAATATCAGTGTTCCAATATCGTGGTTCGTATACTTTGGAAAAAATGATAGCCATTGTGGCAATAGCTGCAGTCTGATTATTACGATTAGCTTCGTCGAATCTAGCATCTGTCATCGTGACGTTCCCACCAATACTCCAAACGCCATCATCAAGTTTAGGAAAATTATGCCAAAGTTCATCGCCAGAAGTGGTACGCCTAGGATGTTCCGTTTCAGTAAGACGTGTCTCAAATACATTGTTCACAGTCACGTTATCTATTGCTATATCCTTTTCATCGATCAAACCTACCCCAATTTTGGCAGCCAAGGATGCAAGATCTGTGAACCACATTACAGCGGCTGGATCTTTATCCGAAGGTTCACCACGAGAATCTCTACCTCTAGGATCCATCATGAAAAAAATCTCTTTTTCTTTCCAAAACGGCATTATGATATTGTTCTGTTTGATTATACCCATAACGTTATTTTCAAAGAATTGTTCCAAAAATTTACCGATATCGGTGGATTTACCAACAATATCATCTTCTTCCACAATAATATTCATACGATTAACACCAATGGCAAAGTTTTCAGTTAGTTCAATCGGTAAAAGAAAATTTCTTGTGTCCTCTTCGATATCTGGTTCTGGTAAATTATTAATATTATCCGTTGCTATCTTGTCGCCTATCTTCAATATATCATCGACTACCTCACGATACCATAAATGTGGATTATAAAGTTTCGTCATGGCTAAAGCAGCCAGAGAACTCGCCGCCTGTTGTTTGTCCCGCATTTGTCTTTTAAACATCTTTTCGTTTGCTTGATTGAAACTACCTTGTATTATTGCGCCACCGTCGGCTAATTTCGAATAATGATACATCTCTGGTTCATCCGGTGTTTCCTTATCTATTTCTAATTCTTCTTCCGTCATAGGTAATCCTATAGACAAACTTTTCAAATTATGAATGAAATATTCGGTTCCACGATCCCGTGGTATAAAAGCATTTGTTGCGATAAAAGAAGACAGAACCTTAGGACTGAGAGTTCGTATCACACAAGCAACATTTTCCTCTTCCGCCCCCGCTACAGGGGTATGACCTAATTTTCCACGAGGATTTGGATCGAAGCAATAATAATACGTCACTTTTTCATCGTTTTTATCGCGAAACTTGTATTTCATATCATCCTCAAATTTCCAAATCGCAACAGCCAAGTTACCTAACTCGACTATACCATATTGATAATTTTCAAAGAATTTCTTAATTCCTTCTTCTAAATTTAATACATTTTTTCCGGGTGTTGTATTCAAATCACCAACTATAATAGAATCGTCTAATTCGATCTTTACTTTTCTATTCTTTAAATAAAAATTTTTCTTCAAACTGGTTATCAGAAATGGTCGCTGAATACCCTCTGTTTTTTCCGATGGATAACAAACATTGTAATAATCGTCACCGTCTCGTATAGCTTCATCGATAATCTCACTTGTCCATTTGGCTGGTGGTGTCTCTTTGGCATAAATCAAAGATACCACGGGTATAGCCAAACCTTGAATACCTTTACTATTTTCAAATGACTCATCTTGGTTAGAAATTTCACCACGAAGAATCCAAGTTTCTCCTGGTGTTCCCGGCTCGAAATCATTCCAAGCTCTAATACCAGGAATATCTTCCAGTATTGTAATGTGTCGTATGGTAAATCGATCGTTCTTTCGAGTTTGTTCAAGATTCTTGATAAACCATGCTGCGAGATCATCAGATTCTGGAAATCTTATGACGCAACATTTTCCAAGAACTTGTTTTTGTGCATTACTGTTACCAGCTTTACCACCTTTAGCTTTTTCTTCAATTATTCTATTACCGAAACTATCGCAATAACGTGGATCGAAAGCATAATAAAAATCATCTTGAGTCCATATAGCTACAGCCATCATAGGAGTTTCAATGATACCTTCATTATTAATCAAGAAAAATTCACGTAATCCTTGCTTTAAATTAAGTATATCCGGAAGTTTCGAAATAACCGTTCCAGTAATAGTTATCAGATCAACGTTGATCACTAGTTTATGATCTTCTATTTGAATATAATTGTCATCGAGATCAGCAGCAGTCATTGTCTTGAGGAAAGGCTTTTCGGTCTTAACAATTGCATAAAGTTGATCACCTAATGCCAATATCTCGTCTAATTTAGGTCTCAGCCAAGTTTTAACAGGATGTATCTTCTTCATAGCAATAGCCATTACACAGTTAGCCACATTTTGACCACCTTTACCTTTGTATATGTCACTGGCTTCATGAGTCAAGCCATGAAGTATTGCCATTTTTTTAGGTAATTCTTGAAAGGACGAAGGTATATTAACCTGCATGTTATCGTAAGGATAACCAGTGTCGAAAGTACTCAAATCGACCAATGGTTCCGTAGCAAACATTTTATCGATACTATAATTCGAAATAGTTATGGTCAATGGTTCTTTGTGAAATTTGGCAATTGGCATTACCTTAACCTTTTCACTTTTAGGAACAGGCCTAGTACAATCCATTTTATTTTCGTCTATATCAACGGGATTAATAGATCTAAGAACACTTCTGTCAATTACCAAATCGGTTTCATCGGGAATTTTATCGATGTAACCACGGCCCACCTCGTTAACTCGTAAAATAATCATTTTGTCTATACAATATCTCGAATCGTAACTTTTGTTCATATTCTTTAGAAAATGATCACGCATGTCGTTCATGCATTTAAATCTGAGCAAACAGGCAACCCCATCCTGACGACGTAAACCATGCTCTTCGCATGGTCCAGGATCAAAATATAAAAAACCGATGCCGGAATGACGCCACATTGCTACTGATGTACCTTGAGCAGTAATAATGCCAGCATCATTGTTGTTAAAGAATCTTATTATGCCCTCGGAAAAATCTGAACATCCTATGGTCTCGCTAAATAGATTACCATAAATACCGGTCTCCTCGATGCAAATTAAAATCTTATAATTGCCAATATAGAATTCTGGAAATACTAGGGTAGCTTTCATGTACTCGTTATCCTTAACGCGATTTCTCATCATACTTATGCGAAATAACTTATCCCCGTATTCAATAACTTGATCTACGTAATCCTGTATCCATTCTTTAGGGTCAAATAATCGACCATAAACGATTGCGACGACTGAACATGGTGCTGCTTGACGACCACGGCTTCTGTATTTGAAATGACTATCGTTCATCGCAAAGGAACCACGTAAAATTGAAGAAGTCGGTGTCAGGACACGAAAACGGTGCCATCGTTTGCCAAACTCGTATTTCGTAATTGACTTTCGTTTCTTCGTGTTCTTACCCTCCCCAGCCCCACCAGGGTCCTCTGCTATCTCTACTTTCTTTTGCGATGCATTTATCGTTTTCCTTTGGCTAAATATACATACATACATACATACATACATACATACATACATACATATATGTATATATATATACATATGTAAATTTTAAAATAAGAATGCCTATTGTCAATTGTGACTTATAGATTGATTATTCATAATTGAGTTATATTAAAAATTATGTTAATTATTAATCACTAATACGTGACTTACTCTGCCATAGTTCTCTTCTTCTTTTTTTTTTTTCCTTGTTTTTTAACTATTTTCTATCCATTTTATATTGACAATATACTATTAACGAATAATTTAAATGTAAATATAGGATATATATTATTTTTTAATTGCACTTGTAAATTTGTAATTTAGGAAAACATTTTTTTTATTGCATGACAGATGTCAGGTAAAATGTGTTAATCGAACAATCGAAATTAATTCGAGAAGAACAACTTCATTTATGATCCTGGATTTTAACGCGTAATCATCAAAACTTTTGCTCTCTCTAAACGCGTAAACTTATAAATTAATACTTTCTTATGCGAGAATACAAAAAAGTAATTCGCGAACGTAATTAAAATTTCTATCAGGGATATCGTTTTATTTTGTTCGAAAATTCGATTAGATTATCTCACTAATACGGACTTTAGAATAGAGTCATCGTTAGATCGTATATTCTCTAGATGCATCAACTTCCACGTAATGAAACCTAAGCTGCGATAATATTTGCGATATATTGAAACCTAATGATAAATCACGCAACGCAAATATTATCAATCGTATGGGTGCATATTTCAATGTATTTTAATAAAATCACTTCAATCTAATTTTGATTAAACATTAAAGTATTAACCCTTTAAATTGCCAATAATACATCTACATATTTAAAATAGATAAGATATAATTCAATTCAAAAATAATTCCTTTTAATTCGCAAATTTATATACTGATTATCATATGTATTAATTATATTTTATTATTCTTTATGCTTTTATCGTATGACAAATGCGTATCGATGTCGTATCTAGCACGCATCACTGCGAGACGCATGCTACAAAAAAAAAGGAAAACAAAAAAAAAAAAGAAGAAATATACATATGAAAGACTAAGAAGTCCACTATTTATTCTACCTACACAAAATCTATTGTTATGTACGCGTAAGAGGGGAAAAGTCAACACAAGCTTATACACCGATACGATAGACCAATGGTGGGGGTAATGTTCCCCGCTTGTATTCGTAGTTCATATTTTGTCCGTAGCTGTCGCTGAAGTCACACACGCTTCAAATAAAAGGTAATATATAACTTTAAGATTTCTTCATATTTAACAGACTCATACATATCAATATTTTTAAACGAATGTATATGATCAATTAAATATTAGTTTATTGTATTATGTGCACGTTAAAGATTGTGAATTTTAAAAATAATTAGAAAATTATAAAAATAATAAAGTATTTAAGTTTAGCCATATGGAAAGCACAATTTTTGATGTTTACTCGTTTTGCATATAAAAGAAAACTGATTCGATAATTATCAAAGTATATCAAAAGTACATTTTTATTGATATTAAATAAAGCTAACGATTTCAAATTAAAAATTGTATTGTATTGAAATATTAAAATAAAATTATTTTACATTTAACGAATGTTACGAAACTGTGCAATGTTTATGCAAAATGTTTATGCATTATTTAAATATTAAGTTTATCGTACACCGTGCATATGAAAGATTATTAAAATAATTATAAAATCACCGTAAGTATTAATTTTTTTTTTTTAATATTAGACATTTGAATGAAAATATTAAATAAAAATTATTTTATATATTATGGCGTGTTACGGGACTATGTAGTATTTAAACAAATATACAGACTTGATTATTATAAATGATTAATATAAATTCATTATAATGCTTATATCGAGAAAAAGAGAACTGAAACGTTTACTAATCGAAATACGAAAAAAAGATAATTAAACTCTGAAATTGTCAAAGTTATTGGCGTTATTTGTTTTGTTAATAGAGCTTATATGCAAAATTAATTTGAACAATTAATTAATAATTAATTAATTAACAAGAATAATTAATTAATTAGAAAATTTACATCCAATAACCGCGCGCTTATGTGTAAAATTAAATTATGAAATTATTTAGTTAAACGGATGAAAATTATTAGCTTTGTAATGTTTAAACTATTATATGATCGTTAATTTAAATATTAATTATACTTATGCTCTTACATATACACTTTAATATTATTAAAATGGATCAAAAAATCTAAACGTTTGTTTACGCACACATAACAAACAAAGAAACAAAATGTTTATATGAAAATCAGTAATGGGGGATACGAGTTCCTTCTCTTTTACCGTAAAATTCAAGAAGCGCCGCTATATAAAATGCTTTCCTTCATGAAAAATATTGAAAACAGAATTTACGCATAACAACGAGTCAAAGGTTAATTAATTTCTTGATTGATTTTTATGAGCAAGATCTCATTTTAAAGATGACGATTTAAACGAGAATATGACTTTTTTTCGAATCTTTCTGAAAAGCTTTATTTTTACTTATAAATTATTTTCGAAAGTAGTGTCATTTTTTTAAGACGAATTTCTTTCTGTTTTGTTTTCGAAAGACAATAAAGCTTTTATAAAAATTCTAAAAAAGACATGTTTTCGCTAAAAATCATCATCTTTAAATTGAAACCTTTTTTTCATCAACGGCATCCTATAATTACAACCGTATTCGTTATTGTCGCAAATCATTATAAAACTAAAGATTATAAACAACCTTAAAAACGTTCTATCCGTTTTCCATGTATTCCCATCATACATACTTACGTACATATTTTATGTTTTATGCTATCTTTCTTTTCTACCTGTACTTAATTCGTTATATAAAAACTTTTATAAAATTTTCGATCGATCTTCATGATATTTTTATATCATCCTTCCTCACAAAATAATTTATAACCATTGAAATTGAAATATTCATAAGGAAGAAAAGCCAATTACAAGAAAAAAAAAAAAAAAAAATATATATATATATATATATAAAGATTCAACAATATTGAATACAAATGGAGGTAATTGTAAAGTATACTTGAACTTTATTACATCAACATATGAAAAACGTAATAAATATTATAAATACACAATATAAAGTAAATTCGAATACAACTTGTTTTCTTCCTATAATCATTTCGTTTTAATGCCGTAGTATAATCTTCGTGTGTGTATTTTAATATTATGATGAATATACAACTAACTAGAAGGAGACTTGCAGTATATACATTTTATGGTAACAGAAATCAAGTTGCACGCGTTTACCTAGTCATCGAAAATATAGTTAGAATTATATATATATATATATATATATATATTTATTTATTTATATATACATATATATACATATGTATATATATATTCATTTATATATGTATATATTTATTTTTATTTATATATGTGTATATATATATATGTATATGTATACATATACGTATACATATATATACGTATACATATCTCTCTCTCTCTCTATATATATATATATATAGACAGAAACTTGTTTCGCAAATATCTGAAATTCTACAACGTTAACGCGGTAACAAAATTTTTTTGATTTCCTTACATAGATTACTTTTTTTCATGTTTTATGTATTTATTCATTTATTTATTTCTTTTCTTTTCTTTTCTTTTTTTTCCTTTCACGCAGTGATAAAAGCTTTCCTCTTTGCTATCATTATTTACAACGTATATATATATATATAAATATATATATATATATATATATATATATATATATATATATATATATATAATATGTATATACTTAACTAATTTCTAGTATCAGATTATTGTAACAAGTTACCAAAAAATATCTACAAGTAAAAATATAGATATAGATATATATATATATATATATTATATATTATATATATATATGTATATATATGTATATACATATAAACACACATACACATTAGACGCACGAACAGGGACAAGCATGTTGCGCGTATCACTGCTGTAATACAATTATATATGAAGGTTATTTATTTTTTTTTTTTATTTTTTATTTTTCTTTTTATTTATGTATATATATATACATATATATATATATTTATTTATTTATTTTTTTTTAATCTTTCTTATACGTTATTCATTTTGCAAACATCAACGAGAGGCCCTTTTTTTCTAGCAGTTTTGTCTTCCTATCGTATGCGTGTAAGTAGTATATATCTTCGAAGGTGTACATACATTATATACACATGTAAACAATATGTAGTTAAGTATCTGTGTGTGTGTGTGTGTATTCATACGTTTATATTTGTATCTGTGTTTATTTGTATGCGTGTGTGTGTGTGTGTGTATATACGAGCATTACTTCTTTTTTATTTATTCATTATTTCTTCGCTCCATGTTATCTCCTTTCCTTCTCTCCACCCACTCCCCCTCCTTCCACCCTTTCTATCATCCTAACACGAAAATAGTGTTCTTCTCTAACATTGGGCCGGTTCTAAACTCTAAAACATCAAATGTCCGTCCTTTTACGGCGCGTATAAAGCGTAATCTGTCCAAGGGGACAAACAGTAGAATTATAAACATTCATATACGTATATACATATACATATACATACACATATACATATGTATATATACATATATACATATATATACATATGTATATATACATATATATATATATATATATTATTCATTTTTTTTTAGAGTTCTCATCATACAGACGCATCATGGCAGTACACAATACACGTGTACTACGCGAGTATGCGTACATTAAAAAATATATCTAAACGATCCATCTACGCGTCAAACGCCACGCCACAGCTAAAAATTACCATGAATCACATTAATCTTATTAAAATATCTTTAACGGTATACGCATGTGTTTATATAACGTTTTTTAAGAAGTATTATTAAACGACTGTAGAGGAGATAATGCGCCATCACGCGTGCGCCGCGTATCTCTCATTCTCTCTCTCCCTCTCTCTCTCTCTCTCTCTCTCTCTCTTTCTCTCTCTCTATTTTTTTTCTTTTTTTTTTCTTTTTCTTGTAATTTATTTCACATAACTTATCAATTGTTTCGTACACACACACACATACACAACACACACACACACACACACACACACACACACACACACACACACATATATAATTTCGTTCAATTGTTTTCATCGATTCCGGCAAAAATCACATCGAAATTATTCGTGACGATGAAAACATTATTATTCGATGGTTTAGGAATATCCGGAGTCTTCTCGGTATATGCAATTTCAAATACTCGTACATTCGAATAATAAGGGCATTATTGAAAACAATATTTCGAAGGGACGATTTCAAGGAAATATTATTTATCTAAATAATAGTGTCGCTTATATTTTATTATTATTATTATTATATTATCCTCGGCATGATAACCGTATATGTATTCCCAATGAGTTTAATCACATTTAACAATAATAATATTTTAAACTATTATAGTAGATGATAAAATATGAACGGTTATTATATTAAAATTGCCGAAGATTAACAAACGTAATTGGATTTAATATATATATATATATTGACGAAACATTGTAATTTTTCAATTATTCATTTGAAATAATATTGATTTACTTTTCTCGCGTCACGCAAAAATTTCGATGATATTTATTATGTAAATCGATTAAAAAACGAGACTTTGCAGGTTTATTTTTATATATGATATCGACGTCTTACGCAATGATTTTTTTTTTTCTCTCGTTCTTCTTCTTTTTTTTTTTTTTTTTAATTTTTTTATCTTTCTTTTTTGTTTTTTTTTCTTTTTCTTTTTCTTTTTTTTTTTTTTTTTTCATCATCACAGATGGATAAACGCATGAATTCTCTCAAACCTTTTTGCTACTTCAACATTACATATACATACATATACATATATATATATATATATATATATATATATATATATATATATGTATATGATTACATGCTTTTTTTTTAATCCGATAAATATCATATCTTTTTGGTACTGTTAAGAGTTTAGTGTAATACTACATACTACGATAGGTTTGGTATATTAAAGTGTATTGTGTGAATCGTTTCGAAAGTTATATATTTCATTTGGTAGCAAAAGAATTTTTATAACGAAATAGATTATCAATGATAATTACTATCAATTCTTTCACTTATTCTTTTATGACGAGTGTGTGTGCGTGTGTGTGTATGCGCGCGTGTGTATATGTGTATGTCTGTATGTGTGCGCGTATGTATTAATATAACAATAATTAATCAGTACTGCACAAAAAGAAATCGAAAACTCTAATTTTTGTAATTGGTTGCACAATCTTAAGTTTTATCAGTCGTGTGTGTGAACGTTATTACAAAAGATTTTGCTGTTGTTTTTTGTGTATGTATATACATATACATACATACATACATACATATATATATGTGTATATATATATATATATATATTGACTGTACGTAGAAAAGAAGAAAACTAATGACGCGTAGAGCGGAAGAAATTTCACTATATGTATATGATTATATTGCAATAACAATTCGCAATATAATCGCTTAAGATTACGATCGAGTTAAATAGAAGTCATCGTTTCTCTTTTACTTAAGTTAGATAATAACATATATGCAGTACTTTCACGAGCTTTATCGCATGATAGACGTGAACTTTCATACAACAGGCGCAAATCAACAATAGTAACACACGATAAATTTTTATTACTTTTTTATCTTTAGTTTAATAAATCAAAAAAAAAAAAAAAAAAATAAAAATAAAAATAAAAGAAAAGAAAAGAAAATAAAAGTAATAATAATAATAATTATAATTATAATAATTATAATAATAATAATAATAATAATAATAATAATAATAATAATAATAATAATAATAATAATAATAATAATAATAATAATGATGATGATGATGATAATAATAATGATAATAATAATAATAATAATAATAATAATAATAGTAATAGTAATAGTAATAATAATAATAGAGATTCGCAGAAGTTCGCACGTTTGCTTTTCATAATTAAATTACATATGTATACATCAATGATATTATAAACGCATGTATTAATATCTCGAATATGTAATATATATATATATATATATATTTGTGAAAATGAATGTAAAGTTATCAAAGTAAAAAAAGAAGGCAAGAATTTAAAGGAAATGCTTTTTTTTTCTTCCGTGTGGATGTATACGACACGCTAGAAATGAGATTTGAAATTAAATTGAAATAATAGAAAATATTTGTAAAACCCATGCAACCATTTTGTTATTAAGAAATCACAAATAGGATTCTTTTTGATGAAATGACATTCCGATCGTATATGATGGATGATCCTTAAAATCGTCTTAATTTATACATACATGTATCCGTTCTTTATTAATTATATTCATCACTATCACGTATATGTCTGTATGCATATATGTATATATGTATATACACATATGTATTTACGAAATTCTAACGATCTTATTCCGAAGAATCACGAATTCTGCAATCTACTTTCTTATTTTAATTTGCCAAGTTGTGTGTAAATAGTCAAAAGTTTATTAAAAAAAAAAAAAAAAAAAAAAAAAAGAAAAGAAAAAAAAGAAGAAAAAGAAACGTTAATGAGAAAATCATTATACAAGTGTTACATACTTTCTTCATATTATTTTTTAAGCATTATTATTTATATTCTATTCTAACGAATAATCTTTTCTTTGTTATACCAGTCTTGAGAGAAGTTAAGATTAGGAGACGGTCGTAAAGAAAGAAAAAGAAAAAAAGAAAGAAACAAAAAAAAAAAAATAAGAAAAAAGAAAGAAAAGAATAGAAATCAAATTAAAATGAATGCATTTTTAAGTTGTTCTATATTGACAAATATAAACTTGGGTAACTTTTTTTTTTTCGTTTTTTTTTCTTTTTTTTTTTCAAATTGTACTAATTAGAAATTCTTGTATGTCATAAGAATAACATTAAATATTCATTGATTGATTCATTTCTTTTTTCTTTCTTTCTTTCTTTCTTTTTTTTTTTTTTTTTTTTTTTAATATTTTTTTTCCTATTAATAAAGTATATATACTTTGTATTATCTTTCAGATATAATATGGAACTAACACATTACTCTTTAAAACATTCTTCTTTGGTCCCACGAAATTGCACGATCGCCTCTATTACAGGGTAGGGAACTAAATTTTCTTTCTTCCTATTTTTCTTTTATTTTAATTGTTCTTTTTTTCTTGTTTTTTTTTTTTTTTTTTTTTTTTTCTTTCTTTTATTAAATCTATCTCCTTTCAAGGCTGTCCGTGAAAAAACAATTTCGAGGAATATTCGTTAAATGAAATTTAAGGGATTTAGTTGTGTGTGTCTGTTTGTTATAAGATATATATATATATATATATATATATATATATATATATATATTTCAATATAAATTTATTGCTGGATCGTTTTTCGCCGGAATAAGTCGTAGGGCAGGTTGCATATATTGGAAGTATAATGATCAAGAGATATAATAAGAAAATATTTCGATTGGAGGAAGGTTTTGTATTGTTAGAAGAAACAAAGAATAGGATTACAAAAAGAAAAAAAAAAAAAATAAAGAAAAGGAAAAAAAAAGAAAAAAAAAAGGAAGAAAGAAAGAAATAAAAAGAAAAAGGAAGAGATAAACAAAAAAAAGTTCTAATTCAAAAAGTCGAGTTTCAATTTTACATTAATTAAACTATGCTTCGTTCTCGCTTATGTCTGTGTGTGTGTATGTATGTATGTATGTGTGTATGTATGTATGTATGTATATGCTCCAAATAAAACATATATATATATATATATATATATATATATATATATATATATATATATATATATATATATATATATATATATATTATATAAATATCGGTGTGTGCGTTCAGATCTCTTCAATTATATTATCGACGAAATATTATCTTCCCTTGCCCCTCCCACCCCGTGAACCCCTCCCTCCCAATCGTACTAATTCTTTCTAAAACTTCGCGCAAAGCATCGTATAGATAAGCTATTATTATTCTTCTTTACATAGGATATACGCTAGAGTTCTTCTTCATGAAAATCAGGTAAAGCGTGAATTGCGACGCGATTGAGTAAACTGCAATTTATTTATATATATATATATATATATATATATATATATATATATATATATATATATATATATATATACGCGACGATACAGTTTTGGCCCGCACTCGCGGTATAACAAATTGAACATTGATGCAAACTTTTGTGATGACCCTTTAAAATCCACAATAAAAGGGTATAATTCGCAAAAATTCGCATATAATGGACACTTCCCTTTCACCCAAGCTTCATTTTCATAAGAATAAGCTTAGGTACAAATGTATATGTATATATATATGTATAACTCTATGCGTGTATATATATATATATATATATATATATATATATATATATATATATATATATATTTATGTACTTATGTATATATACACACACAAACGCGCATACACGTACGCGCACGCGCTCACACACGTATATACATATACATATAGCATATAGTCAGGAAGGATTTCATTACTTATCAGTCTCTATCTTGGAGCCTGGGCAGATATTAACTGTCTCGATTAGGATGCTTGGCAAGAAATCTTCGAGGCCAAGGCAAAGGCCAATTGTATTGTCGTGGCACTGTACCACCCACGTTTTTCTCAAAATATTTGAATATAGGATACCACCAGAGTCGGGCCAGAAAATTATTTGGTCCGTTTTGCTGTGTAAAAAGAAAAAAAAAAGGGGGGGAAATAATAATTAAAAAGCTTTTAGACAAATGTAGACAGTTTATGATAATAAATCAAATGATTAATTAATCAACGTACCTTCAAATAAGGATTATTTGCTAACGTATGGTATATGTACCATAAACGTGTAGTTAAATAATATGCTATAAGGACATCCACCGTATAATGTCCATGAGCTACCAATACCATAATTATACCAACAAAAACCGTAAGACCACCCAACCAATGAATCGGTTGACATCTTCTAGGGGAATCTGTAAAGAAAAAAATATACTTACGTAAGAATTAACTATTATCATTGAATATACTACGTAAGTATTGTCATTATAAAATAATTTAATTATCCGAGGGATATAAAAAAGATAAAGATATTATCTTGTTATCAAAACCGATATCGTAGAAAACGAATATAAATTTTACTATAAGTTCTAATAATATTAATAATTTTTTTTTAATTACATACACTCTTTAATAATCAGGTAACTAAGTACAAGTACAACCGTGTGACCGCTGTAAATGTAATCTCCGCAATAAGTGTGTTTGCCATTAATCGACAAACCAAAACCAGAGATAAGCTGTAGTACTCTTTTCGTAACCAGAAGAGGACTTGTGTTATTTGCCTTTGGACTACAGAAATATGTTTTACTTGCGACTGGCAAAACTGTCACATACATCGTGATACTCCTCATCATATACAGCAGACCCATCAAAAGGAATATCCGTCTGATGACGATAAATCTATATATATATATATATATATATAAAAAAAGCCATCATAATTAATAAATTTGTTCATCGATAATATATAAATTTTTATGTTAAACATTAAAACTTACCTATGTTTGTGAAAAATAATGAAAACCATTGCCGAGTTGGACATTATCATAATGAGAACTTCCGAAACATTAAGTGTCCAATCTTGGGCAGTAATATTATCCAGTACAATGTCTGGTAACGGGCCATAAGTATTCCGATCTGGAACACGTTCGTGAACCATCGCGAGTGAGGCCGTGGTCAGTATGAAGTTCACGACCATGAACAGGAAAGCTATGAGAAGAAGAAAATTGAAAAATGAAGAATAATCGCAGATAATTTAAAGTAATATGAACTGATGAAACTGTGAGAAAATAATAAAAGTAAAGTGACCTAATAATGAGCGTGACTTTAAAAAATGAAAACTTAATAAATTTAAATGTAAAACATTTTTTTTTTTTTTTTTTTTTTTATTTCTCTTGCAGTTTATTATTCTTATTCGAGTTTAGTCTAATTAATTAAATTCTCGATATTAATGCATAGCTTTGTGACAATGTTTTAACATAAAGTAAATAATTACTTTATAAATAATCAATCGTTTTAATTTTCACAAAAGAGATTCTCTCTCTCTCTCTCTCTCTCTCTCCCTCTCCCTCTCCTTCTCTTTCTTTCTTTAATGATAACGAGATAATTCTTTTAATCTTGAATCAAGTAATTACCGAGAAAAGTTTTCCATTTTTCTTTGGGAAATCGTGGTTCCTCGCGAAGCGGCGCCGGTATGTCGATTTTAATGACGCCGCTTCCTGGTCCATTCGTTATTCCTGGATGACGTCCAAGACCGTCGATTTTCTCCTCCTCGTCGTCCTCGTAATAATCCGAACCGGAAGCCACCCCGGACCACTTGTCCTTGTTCTTAGTTGGTGCACCAGGTAAGAGAGGTTGCCTTTGATAAATATCACTCGATTGTGCCATCCCGCTGCTACTCCCATCAACCGCCGCCTCCACGTCCCTCTCGTGACCCTCCCCACCTCCCAATGGTCGATCGAAACTTCCGTAATCGCTATGTAGACTTGTGACCTTGGGGTCCAATACCATCCTAAAGGAAAAGAAATAGAACTATCAAGGATTTTTCTTTTTCTTTCTCTTCTATTTTTTTTTTTTCTTTTTTATTTATTCGCACTTCAATTTTACTTTTAATATGCATGTTCGGTTGATTTTCTTACTTTCTTTCTTTTTTTCTTTTTTCTCTTTTTTTTTCTTTTTTTTTTTTCTTTTTTTTTTTTTTTCTTTTTTTTTTTTGATTTTAACTTTTGTTTTTTCTTTCTTCCTTTCTATCTATCTATCTTTTTCTTTTTCTCGTAAAGACGAATTCTTTATCCCCTTTTTAATATCAAAAGAACGACACGAGCATTAAATCGAACGTATCGTTTATTTATATTATCAAATGAAACATCTTATGTCTTTCTCTTATGTCAATTATTATAATAGTCTTTTAACAAAACGAATATTGATTACTGGTATCTTCCATTAACACGATGTAACGTAACGAAAATTTACTATGGGTAGCTCTAAAGAATCTAATTTAATTCAACCACAATATCGCGTTCAATAACTATCATATATACATATATGATTACATATGTACATATATACATACACACACACACACACACACAATACTATAGATTCGCGGGAAA
This sequence comes from Vespa crabro, assembly GCF_910589235.1. NCBI lineage: Eukaryota > Metazoa > Arthropoda > Insecta > Hymenoptera > Vespidae > Vespa > Vespa crabro. Next base: position 2,382,488 of record NC_060956.1, on the reverse strand, counting down.
TGCATTAATTTTTAAGCCTAACAACATAGCTGATCGATCGAATTCAACCGTAAAGTTTCCTGCTCACACGTATAATATGTATGTATGATATTACTTTATTACATACGTTGTTACATTGTCGTATGTAATATGAATGTTATTACGTCATATAATTTTTCGTTACATGAAAGAATGGAAGAGAGAATAAAAGAGAGAGAGAGAGAGAGAGAGAGAGAGAGAGAGAGAGAGAGAGAGAGAGAGAGAGAGAGATAGAGATTAATTATAATTGTCGATGGCAGATGATATTAGTATTCTCAACCATTTATTTCGCCATATTTGCGAAAATTAACGAGTAGACGAATTCTTACGAAAAATCTTTTATACCAATCGTTCGTTCGTAAAGAATCTTTTTCTTTCAAATATTTTCCTTCGTTTAAATTCTAATGAAAGATTTGTGAAATACTCGTAAAACGTTTATCCTTCGAGCAATCATTATATTAAGAAAAGAAAAGGAAACAATTAATTTATATTTAAGTACAGTTCCACTTTAAAATAGAAAAGAAAAAAGAAGAAGCTGAAGAAGAAGAAGAAAAAGAAGAAGAAAAATATGGGAAAAAAAATGTCACGTGTCTCGACCTCGATAAATCTCGCATAACGAGAACTCAGCATCGTCTTTGAAACTCCATACTTCTCAATGCGACATAGATATGCGACTTTCTCTCTCTCTCTCTCTCTCTCTGCTCCTCTCTCCCTTTATGAGAGAGCACTAAGAATATATATACATATTTCTCGAATAAAGGACGATGGTCACACGTGAAGAAAATTAAAAATATTATATAACTGCATACCAGGTGGATGAACCCATCAATAATAATCATTACGATGATTTTCACTTTATTTATTTTCATCTTTATTATTATTATTATTATTATTATTATTATTATTATTATTATTATTATTATTATTATTATTATTATTATTATTATTATTATTAGTATCATCATTGAGCAAAAAGAAAGGATTAAGATTATGTCATTCGACGCTTAAATAATAATCGTATCATGAATAAATAATTGTTAGTTTTAATTTAAACAAAGAAAAAGATAAAACTTTATTTTAATTTTAATTTTAATATTAATAATTAATTTAAATAAAGAAAAAAAAATGATAAACCGATAGAAAAGATCCACGTTTCGTCGCGAGTAACAAGCAGGAAAAGGCTATTTGCGTTATATTTGCCAACCGCATCGACCGTAAGAAACTCAAGTTACATCCTTCGAGCAATCATCAAGTTAAAATTTTATCTCTCTTCTAGAATCTTATTTCTATTATCTTAACAAGAATGATTGCCATCGTAAAAGATTTTGCCGTTATCGCTATAACATATATATTTAATGATTATCCTTAGATTTTAATTCAATTAAAAATCATTTCGACATTTTGTGCTATTTATTTTCACAGAAACATATTGTTATTTTAAATAAAATAAAAACAAGAGAGAGAGAGAGAGAGAGAGAGAGAGAGAGAGAGAGAGAAGAATTGATAATACGTGAAATATGAATTCCAAAAAGAAAAAAAAAGAAAAAGAGAAATAAACAAATGTAAAAAGTTCGATTTGAGCGTCAAATTTCGCACCATTACTACTTGTCATCACCAACACTTGTCACTATCATCTGATAATTACCACGGAATTGCTATTTACCGACACAAACTAAATCTCTCGTTTTTTTTTTTCTTTTTTTTCTTTTTTTTTTTTTGAGAAACAAAGAGGGAAGGGCTATTAAAGAGAAGAAAAAAACAAAAGAATAGGAATACACTTCGTAACACAACAAATATTCACTATTGTCTACTTATTTACGAACGAACAAAGAAAGATGTGTGTTCCGCTTAGAACGATTAAGAAAAATAAGGAAAGGATGGCTAATCATACACGGTCTCTTTCTCTTTCTCTCTCTCTCTCTCTCTCTCTCTCTCTCTCTCTCTCTCTCTCTCTCTCTCTCTCTCTCTCTCTCTCTCTCTCTCTCTCTCTCTCTCTCTCTCTCTCTCTCTCTCTCTTTCGCTAAAGCCTGATAAAGAGCATATCAATCACGTGAACTTGCAGCGGTGCTAGCGTAGAAACGAATTTTATCAGTGAACGATTATAACGTGCTCTGAACGCTTAAGTTATTCGCGAGAAGCAAAGATCGTGCCTTGAACTATATAGAATGTATATATAAAAAAAAATATATATATATATATATATATATATACAAACACACACACATATTATTTTGTGTACACATAAAATTGTCAAACGTGTTACTTATACAAACGTGATATCACTCAACGTGGATGTACATGCATGCATGCATAGATAGATATATACATACATATATAATATGTAACCGAATGGCAAGTATAAATAAAAGGAACATTCTCTCTCTCTCTCTCTCTCTCTCTCTCTTTCTCTCTCTCTCGCTCTCTCTCTTTTTTTTCCTTTCAGTCAATTTCACGAGAGTTTTCACATGATTATATTAAATATACAAAGACCTTTAATGCGTATCGAACAAGGAAAAGAAAGAAAAAGAAAAAGAAAGAAAAAGAAAAAAAAAAATAAGAAAATAAAAAAAGAATCGAGATGCTATTAAGGTTAAACCCTTGAATCTTCTCTACCGTGAAACGTTTCCATTGTATTCGTTAAATCGATCGATAAAGAATCTCTCGAAGCTCGAAAGACCTATTTCTCGTTGTTCTTCTCGTTTCGTTTCATTTCGTTTCGTTTCGTTTCGTTTCGTTTCATTTTGACTCATTCTCTCGTAATCGATGGATGAATTCGTACAAATAGATGAACATACAAGAACATTTTTTTTTTCGTGGTGGCTTTATTTTTTTTTATTTTTTATTTATTTATTTCTTTTTTTTGTTTTTGTACACTTTATTTCTTCTTATAGTTTTTTGTTTAAAAATAATGGAAAAAAAAAAAGAAAAAAAAACAGAATAAGAAGAAAAAAACGAGTCACAATAAAGGACGTTTATGTAATTAAAGTAATTAACGAAGATATGACCAGTCTATGCATATATATTTTTTTTAATCTCCTAACCGAGTACATATATATATATATATATATATATATATATATATATATACACGCTTGAAACTATGTATGTATCGTTCTATCGATTATCTAATTATCCTTCAAGGGCGGATCATAATGACAACGGATGAAGCTTTGAAAAGAAAAAAAAAAAAAAAAAGAAAAAGAAGAAGAAGAAAACAAAAAGAGTAGAAAATAAAAACAATAAAAAAAGAAATATCGTAAAGAAGTATAAATGATAGATTAATACAAGACAGACACATAATGAGCCGGAAATGTTAATGTACGATTTTAAAAATCAATTGCCTACTTTATCTTGAAACTTTTACTACATTTACTATTATTTAGACAACATTTTACTTTTCTTTTTATACAGCAAAAATTAAAAAACTACAACCCTAACTTGTAAAATTACTTATCCAACTACGAACCTAACAAGTCTCGAAAGAGAATAATTAACTTTTAATATCATTTGGAAACTTACGAGAGAATCGGTTTATATAACATACATATAAAATTTCGTACGTAAAACTAATTTTACTTTATAATCGAATAATACAAAAATACACGATCGAAGTTCATTTCCAATTTAAATTTCTATAAATTTGTTTTTTTATTTTTTACGAAGCTTAATTGCATAATATAAAACCATGCAACATATAAAACCATTAGGTATGCATAGACAGGCGTAATCCTTGAATTATCTTTCTCGATCATACTTTTGACTTTTTTTTTTTATAATTTATCTCAAATTACTATAACAACAACAACAACAACAATAACAACAACAACGACGACGACAACAGCAATAACATTGCAATTAGTTTCTGATTCTGTTTTCCAACTTCACGTTTATTTCGGTCCTAACGAAATCGTAGTAGATATGTATGTATACATACATATATGTGTATATATATATACATACATAACACACACACACACACGAACACGGGTTTATTATATATATATATACATACATATAAACATGTATCTCGTCGGCAACAGGTTACTGACATAGTTATGCTTGCCTAGGTAAGAACAAGAGCACAAGCGATTGACCGTACATAATCTTATTGACCTATAATCCATAGTGTTGTGCGTATATGTATGCACACTTGTGTATGTATGTGTGACAGATAAGAGACAGATATAGGCCAAAGTTAACTGATACGAACGAAGTCTTAATAAATATTAAATCGAAGGATATCAAAATTGTGTTTGTGTTATTGATCAATCAAATGACTAATAAAATGGCGAATTTTAATTAATATTATTCATTGTTTATATAATCACGGATTGAATAGATATCCTTGATAGAGATTAATGATTGTAATTTACATGATTTATTTCTCAAGGAAATTATTCGTATACGCGAAACTTCATACAAATCTTATGAATAGTATATATTTAAAAAAAAAAAAAAAAAAAAAAAAAAACATAGAGAAAACAATGGACAAAAAGAAATAATATATGAAAAATAAGAATCGTCGACTTTGATCGAAGAATTAAAAAAATAACATTTGCTTTACGAACAAAGTTCTTTTTATAAATATTTGAAGAAGAAAGAAAGAAAGAAAAGAAAAAAAAAGAAAAGAATTGCGTAGAAAATTTGTAACTCTCGTAACGATTGTAACTTTTAACAATGTTTTCTTAAACTAAATTTTTATTAAACTAAACTCTTTAGTAAACTATTTTAGGAGGAAAAAGGAAACAAAGAAAAATGACAAATAACATTAGACTCGTTTAACCTCTTTTTTTACTAAATTGAACTTCGTACATACGTAATATGTACCTTACAAGTTCTTAATCGATTATTTTCCACAGATAGGAGGGAAAATAATTCATGGATAGCAAATTTATTTCGCATGAAAATATACGTCGACGTTGATTCGTCGGTAATAATTTTTTTTTTTTCCTTTCATTTCTTTTCAAATCATAAGTTTTATAATCTGATAGAAAAAGAAATTATTATTATTATTATTATTAAAAAAAAAAGGGGAAAAAAAAAGAAAAAAAGAAAAAAAAAACTATCTGAAAAATTGATTCTTAAAAACACCATTGATTCATCCTGTATATAAGAGATCTATACGTGTATGTGTGAGTGTGTGTGCGCGCACGTACCCATACACATATATAAGAAACATTACATTTCTTTAAAAAAAAATCAATAATTTTCATTCATTCCTTTCTATTCAAAATTTTCAATAATGAAAAAATAAATGAAATAAAATTGACCATTCCCGCGATAATTTCAAAACCTTATCACAATATTATCTCCGTAGAGAGAAAAAGAGAGAGAGAGAGAAAGAGAGAGAGAGAGAGAGAGAGAGAGAGAGAGAGAGAGAGAGAGAGAGAGAGAGAGAGAGAGAGAGAGACAGACAGACAGAAAAATATTAATCTAATGAGGGAAACAAGAGAAAAAAAAGGAAAAGAAGAAAAAAAGAGATGGAAGTAAAAAAATAATGCACGATAATAGAACAGATAAGAAAATTCTAGAAACTACTGATCTATAATAATTATTGTACGATAAATTCATTCGACACTGGCATCACAGAGAAAATATCGTATTGGGTAAACAATGTATGATATTATTTATCTCGGAACAGTACTCTGATGGTATTGGTTCACTGAACAGTATATCATAGTAATATTTGATTATTGAAACACTTAATATAATTCGTTTAAATATTTTAATAATAATAATTCAAGATATATATGCACATGATCAATTAGAATCTTCTTTTCCTCTTTACGTTTTTTTTTTGTTTTTTTGGTTTCTTATGTTATATCATAATCGAGACTAATCTTTTTCAACATTCACGAACACACACGGAAAATGAACTGGCACCGCAACATAATTCTTCTAATCGGATAAAAATGACGTAATCGCGATGAACTCATGAAACATCCGACATTTTCGTGCTCGCGAATCATCGAATCTATTTCAACTGTATTCGACATGTGCTGCATTTTTTCTTTTTTCTTTTTTTTTTTTTTTGTTTTTTTTTTTTAACACTCCAAAGATTGACGTTAATCGCTGTTTTGCGGTCTTTTTCTCTTTTCGTTCCCCCATCTCCTACCTGTCTCACCCTCTCACCTCCCGCCCTCTCTTTTCTTCTCTTTCCTCTCTTTTTCTGTTCAACAGACGAACGACAATACGTATATAACAGCGAATGCGTTTTATAAATGTCAGGAGATAAATTTCATTTGGATCATTTTTAATCGTGAATAATAATCGTTTCGCAATGTACATATGTATGTGTATACTACGTATTTCTTTTTTTAAATTCATTTCGTATTATCATTAATACAAACAAAAAAAAAAAAAAAGAATTTGTTTTTATCCTTCTTTTTCTTTCCAATTATTCGCATACTTCATACACAACGCAAAACAAAATTCGATATATGCTCTAGATAGGCACAAAAAAAAAATACGTATATCTAAAAAAAATTGTTGTTCTTACTTATTTTGCATTATCACTGTTATAGACAAAAATAAAAACATTGCTTCTTTTTTTTTTCTTTTTTCTTTTTTTTTTTGATTATTCATATCATAGACAATATAAACAAAAACATATTTTATATCAATTTCTGGTTTTTTACAATTAAATTTAGCAAAGTATTGTGAAATCAATATAATACATAAATATTGAATCGATGATATGAAAGATAAAAAAAATTTGTGAAAGATCGAGATTCTGTGTAATGTAAAATATGTGATAAAAAAGATTCGTTGTAGAGTAAAAAAAAATCACAATTGACAAAATAATTGAGATATTCTTAGTCACAACAACGAAATTCAAATAGAAAGTATTGCAGGACAATTTACTAATGTCGAAATAAACGTTGCTTTTTACGATGTCGAACGAATTTCACAATGACGCGTATAAAGCGTCATATCGTTCTATAAATATGACTTGACGAAATTTTGATAATGAAATATGACACGATTTTCTAATAGGATATGCGAGTTAATACTTTCAAAAAAATTATTTGAACAATTACTACAAAATTAGCAATGCTTAATATTTTAATAATGCTCAATACTTAAATATCTAACATCTAGAAAATTAAATGTGAATTTTTCAATAGAGAAAAAGATAGAAAGAAAAAAAAAAAAAGATGGGAATAATGAAACAACGTTAACTTTCCAGCAAAGAATTAGACAAACCAAATTACGTAACTATTACTAATTTTATCAGTTCAAATATACGATTAGTATGATCGGATACAAAGTTAAAGGGGAAAAAAAAAAAAAAAAAAAAAAAAAAGAATTAAGCGATAAATACAGCTGCTTTCATGATAAAAACTGTTTAAAAATCATAAATATTCTTTTATCCAAATATCATTAAAGAATACATAGTACGATATATGGATTAAACATAATTTCAGAAAAGGTGCGTCTCCTTTTTTCGTTGGTAAATAATTTGATGTCCGCGGTTAAAAAAATATTTGAGAAAGCACTCCTTCAGGTTGAATGTTATGAGTTGAAACAGCAGTATTTTACATAATTCGTATAGACAATATAAAAGAAGTAATGTCCTCAATAATCATTATTATTTTATTACATATTTTATATCATAATTTTTCATATATTTTTATATTTCTACATAAATCTATATATTAAATCTTCATATTCCACATATTTTATTTGCATATTTCAAAATATTTTAAAGTCTATAAACGTAAACGATATAATATATATACATATATATATATATACATATACATACACACACATATATATATATACGTAAGTAATTCGAACTATACTTACGAATACTTACTTACTTATAAACACATACATACGTAAGTATATTTGAACGTATACGTCTATGAAATAGATCCGATAGGAACCATTCGAAAATAAGAATACTGTAAAGTCAATTGGATAACAAACATTAGAAGAGAAATCGATCAATAAACTTCTCGAACAGACTCGTGAATCGAAACTCCTTTATGAAAGTTCGACCGTCTGTTTCGTCTTAAGCTCCAAATATACGGTGTGTCTTTATTTAGAGCAAATTCAAACGCGTTCGATCTTCTTCGGTCTGGCAATTAATCGAACGGTATACTGATTTAATACGAGCCACAAGGAACGAATATATATTAAAAAAAAAAAAAGAAAAGAAAAAAAAAACACCAGACGAATAATATAAAAAGAAATAATTTTAATAAATTCTTTTTTCTTTTCTTTTCAACGACAACATTTTAACAAAATACAGGGTATATCAATAGTTCCTAAAGTGATTAAAAAAAAAAAAAAAGAAAGAAAGAAAAAAAAATAATTAGTTCTTTTCGAAACTTTTTAAGCTTGTGATTAAATTTACAATTTTACAAGCTAAACTTGTAATTTGAAGTATCGGAAGAAAAAGAAAGAAGAAAGACTAATCTAAAAAGTTGCGAAAAAGAATAATTGATTTTTTTAAAATCACCTAAAAACTTTTGGCTCGCCCTGTGGAAACATGTTAATATGTATGTAATGACATGGCATATAAAAATATTATTTTTATTATATTTTTCAATTATAAAGTGTCGATAATTTTATTGAAAAATTGGAAAGAAAACTTTATCTTTATTCCAATCTTATTCCAAATCTACAAAATCTCTATTTCAAAAAAAATAAATCTACAAATCTACAAAATCTCTATTCCAAATCTACAAAAATTAAGCATGGATTTCCTCTATCAAAAGAATCAAAGAACAAAAAAAATAGCCAACATAGAAGAAAAAGTTAGACGGAACGAAGTATGCCCACATCCTTTTTCAATTTTCTCATGTCCTTAATATTCGAATACTCAAAACTTATATTAGATTTCTCGTGATCTCCTTCAAGTCTATTATCTATTATCAATTACGTCATGAACGCGAAGCTACCGTGGTCCAGACCGTGACTCATTTTCTTCCTCTTACGATCTCTGATTCATATCTATACTCGTAGAATGAAACGAAATCTCGAACATTCAATATCGACGAAAAAGGAAATATTTCTTTTATTGAAGATTTAAAGAGGGGTTAAAATGTGACGTTAAAGTGGAAAATAATTTGGCAATTATACAAAAATCTATTATTTATTATCCTTCATTTTCTTTATCTCTCTGATATAGCTGAAAATCTTATCTCTGATCCAAAACTATATATATATATATATATATATATATATATATATATATATATATATATATATAAATGTGTTTGTGAATACGAGCCAAAAAATATTTCTTTTTAAAATGACATGTTAGAATACATTATATGCATTATATGCGCGCGCGCGTGTGTGTGTGTATATGTATGTGTCTATGTGTGTGAAGTGATTACTAAATATGAAAGTACATACGTATATATAATGCACGTATAATCAATAAGAAGAACTTGTTGATTGAAGTGAAGAGAACGACGTTTAAGTGGAAAATAATTTGGCAATGATCCCAAAATTTATTATTTGTCATCTTCATCATCATTTCCTAATTTAACTGAAAGATCTTATCTTCTGGTAAGTTCTTATATATATATATATATATATATATATATATATATATATATATATTGAATGTTTCAAGTAATAAAGCATTGAAAATATATTTGTAAAATGTCATATGTCAGTATGAGCCAAAAAATATACCTCCTTGTAAAATTACATATTAGAATATATGAGATGAATGTTAGATCATTAAATACGTATACATTTAGAAATTATAATAATAAACGTCATAAGGAGTTAATCCAAAAATAAAATAAATTGGATATAAATTGTATAATTTTATCATATTTATACTTTAATATATAAAAAAATTATATCAGATTACGAGTTCATTTTTTATCGTAGAAATTATTGAATATTATTTTGTTTTTTCTTCTTCTTTTTCTTTCTTCATTGATAAAATATGACGACGACGGATAAAGAAAGAGAAATATGTGAAAATTCTTAAATAATATCACGCTCCTATGCAAAACAATAAGATTTAAATAATTCTAGAGGTTCTAACGTATCATTCGAAACATACAAATAAACAATCATTAAAGTAATCTCGTGTCACGTAAATTTGCTAAGCGTGATTCAACGATGAACCTCTTTAATTGTATGACATTAATGGATATCACGAAAGAGCATTCATACTTTAGAATATAATTCCTTAGATTGTTGACAAGAAAAAAAAAAAAAGAAGAAGACAAATATTTAAGAGATATGTGTTGTACATACATAGATATATACATATATATATATATATATAAATTCCCGAAGAATAAAAAAGAGATAAACGTGGAAGTTTATTATCAATCCAATTTTTCTCAAACATAGAAATCGAACGAGTGCGAAGTACAAGCTAGTCACGCACGTTTCTATTTTCGAGGAAAACTACGAAACGACGTCGCTTGACGCAAATGGCGCCTAGTAAGAGACGGGAGGCGAATAAGCAAGTGAGTAAGTGAGTGTGAGAAAGAAAAAGGGAAAGAGAGAGAGGGAGAGAAAAATAGAGAAAAAAGGAAAGTATAAGTACGAAATACGTCAGGAAAGTTTAGCTGAATCGATTTTATTCCTTTGTGTTCTCGTTCAGAAAGTAAAAATAAATTTATATTGAGTGTTGAGAGAGAAAGAAAGAAAGGAGAGAGAAAGAAAGAGAGAGAGAGAGAGAGAGAGAGAGAGAGAGAGAGAGAGGAGAAGAAACGAGAAGATTCGATTCATTGAATTGATCCAAAAGAATTCGTATTACAATGACTTGCAAAGACGCAAACGGATCATAAATTTTTACTTCAACCATAAATTTACAATGATCGCAACGGTTACGTAATCCATGCGGCGCCCCTTGCTAGTAATAACTTTAAAACCCTACGTACCACGTACTGTGGTATGTATGTATGTATGTATGTGTTTATGTATCTATATATGTATCTATGCATGTACGAATGGACGGATAAATGTATTTATTTATGTATGTCGAGTATATATGATGTCGAGTAGATAGAAAGAATTAATTTATATCGTTATCGTCCCATATTAGAAAAAAAGAAAAAAGAACAATATATATATATATATATATATATATATATATATATATAAACGTTAAAAGATAATAATTGAATAAAATGAATCATGTATCGAATGAATAAAAGAAAAAACTTCACGATGTAATCCGTCATTAGAATAATTATAAATCATAAAAGCACGCTAAACGTATTATTTTATTACGATACGATCACAATTAATATTTCTAACTACTATTTTTTAATTTCTCGCCTTGAATTATTCTTCAATCATAATTACGATTTTTTATGTAAAATTCATAATATGCACATATATATTTTAAAAAAAGGATATATATTTTTTAAATTAATTTCTTAATTTTACAGACGTCGTCAGTAACAAGAATATTTAAGATTTATTATTGAAATATATTCATTGGATTTTATATTACGAACTCTATCAATTCGACATACAACGGATGTGACACCATATACTCGTATTATATATGTACATATATCGAAGCCTCTTAACAACCAAATAAAACCACGAAACATATAGGGTGATCCAAAAGTTTCTAGCTGACATTAAAGATCTTAAATTATTTTTCTTCGAGATTCTTTTCAAAACAAATTTCTCTTCTATTTCTTTCCTTCTTTTTTTTTTTTTTGTTTTCTTTTTTCTTTTTACTTTTTACTTTCTCCCCACCCCCACCCCCCACCCTCCCCCCTTTAGATTGTAAAATTACAATCGTAGGAATCGTTGGAACTTCGATCCTATCCGATAACAAGAAAGTAACGAAACGTAATAAAAAGGACAAACAATAAAAGAGAATACAATGGTAGAATATAAAACGCGAGATATACGGGATTTATTTCTTAAAATGCTGATATCAAACTTACCAAACAATTTTGATCATAATCGAGATTAACAATAAGTGAAAGTTAAAAAGCCCGAGAGTTATATATATGCAAGGTCACATGGATACACACTACGCGTGTAAGTAAAGTATATATATTAAAAGTTAATGCATTTAAAATGGCGTCTCATACGTCGTCATAACCCGCTCCCGCGTATGAACTAAATACATTGAAGGAAATATTTCCTAATCGTAAGCTACATATTATATATATATATATATATATATATACACGCATGTTTCTTTAGTTAGTCCGAGAAGATTGTCTCGATCAAAGAGAACGTTTCACCTCGTACAAGCAGCAATCGAAGTAGAAAAATAAGAGGACATCTTTGAGATACGTAACAAATTCATTTATTATCGTATACGATATAGTATCAAGAATGACAAGATGATTGAATGTTAAAATAGGAGTTAGTATCCATGAAATTACAGTTAAATTAGAGGGAGAGAGATAAAAAGAGAGAGAATGAGAAAGAGAGATCTCCATCTTCTCTTTCTTTCTCTCTACGTCACACGGGTATAACTCTACACCATTAGAGATCATTCTATCTCTGTCTCTCGTTCTTTATTTCTTTTTCTCTCTCTCTCTCTCTCTCTCTCATTCTCTCTCTCTCTCTCTCTCTCTCTAAAGGACGGTAGATTTCAAAGGGTGTATAGACATATATTGAAGGTGGGAGCGCCGTTGCGTATTAATCCGTAAACAGTCACTCACACATAAATAAATGTGTAAAGGTATATTACATATACATGTAATATTATACATATATACGTGTGTCTGATAGAACTACGCTACGCGACGACACACATACATACGAATTGTAGCTTGCTCTATGTTGGTCTATCGAGTTCACGTGTACTCTCTGCTGTCGGAAGTGCGCGCGCACTAACCAGAAAAAGAAAGAGAAAGAGGAGGGGGAAGAGAGAGAGAGAGAGAGAGAGAGAGAAAGGAAGAGGAGAGAGAGAGAGAGAGAGAGGGAATGTACAGCCGTACAGGTGGTTAAACGCGTTGATCTTGTTTTTACCTTATTAGTAAACGCTTTAAGAATAAGACGAATATGATGATGAAAATGAAAAAAATAGAAGAAAAGTCCGATCGATCGATCCTTTCTTACGAAAACTAACGTAGTTAAAACGAACCGATCACGTGACTTCTCTTTCCCGTTACTGATAATTAGCTCACAACGTAACAGGATCGAGGGAAAGAGAGAGAGAGAGAGAGAGAGAGAGAGAGAGAAAGAGAGAAAGAGAAAGAGAAAGAGAATGTCACGATATTAGTACATGACTAACTTTGTCGACTCTAAAACAGTCGACATTTTATTATCATACCTAATGTATATTTCGCGTATATGCTCTTCGAGAAAAAGAGAGATCAAAATAGGTAATAGAGGTTATAACTATGATATATACATATATATATATATATATATATGTGTGTGTGTTGTGTGTAGAGAGAGAGAGAGAGAGAGAGAGAGAGGATGTGTGCACATCAAACGGCTAGCATTAGATTTGATGACTGCCAAGGTCAGCTGATTTCCATGAGAATCAACAGCCAGATATTTCTTTACGTGTCTGTCTCGATTAACGCGAAGAAACACCTAGTATTCTTAGAGAATTATTACATACTGTTTGCAAAGACATTTTACATGGCATTTCTCTTACCATAAATAATAAGTTTTGATGAATCGTTTTGTGCTGTATGTTCCATATGGTATTGAAACATTAACAGAAAGAATATTTAAAGGAATATATAATAATATACTTATCAAAGGTATTAAAGTTTTTATATATCTTTTTCAAGCATTAAATGATTATGTAAAAGATTTTTAATGATATATTAAACATAATATAAGGAGATAATGTGTGTTAAGATAATAACGCAATGGACAATGCTTTTATTAAAAAGCATGTTATCAAATATACTTGTCTAAGATATTAATGTCTATGCCGATATACTAAATATATCAATTTTCAATACTATTTATATTGTAATATATCTTGAAATCCATTCTTATGTTATAAACATATGCAAACATTCAAAGTAAATAATACTGCTTTGCAAATCGTCATTGAAATCTTAACAAAATGATCCAATATATAATTCATAAACTACACAATATATTATATATATATATATATATATATATATATATAAATATATATAACACGAGTTAATACGAATCCTGTACCATCTACTTGCAATCGTATATATTTACATTAAAACCATACATTATTCATTTCCAATATGCAATCTACAAAGCAAAGAAATGTTAAACATAACATTGAAACTAAAAAAAAAACAATATAATGAAGTATAAGATAAAAGTGATGTAGAGAAAGCAATATAAATAACTAAGAATAAGACCTCGCCATACCTTGTTAAAGCACTGGGTAATTCTACCTTGACAGGTAACCTTAACTTGTGCATTTTATGTATACATATATCTGCACATTACAACATTATAGTTCTCATTATTCGATACGTGCTAATAAAATGCGTGTAAGTCGTAAGTATGATAGAACGATGAGAGAAAAAACATAACCAAAAAAAAAAGAATAATAGACTCTGTAAAATACACACGATGATGACACGGTAAAGAAATGTACGAACAAGCACATTACCAAACAACACTAACCAACTATATACACGAAGGAGGGGAGGAGGTGTTCAAAAGAATTATTTTACATGGACACTGAGACGATATACGACTCTTCCGTCGATCGCGATCTTCGAAGATTCCTGCAAAACTAGATCTATGGCGCAAACTCATAACACGATCGGCCCTGTCATTTCGACGACCGGTTTTGTTGAACGTTTTTATTCGTAACAACCACCACGTCACGCGCACTATCCACACTCATGACTTGTACGACGTGCACTGTCTCCTCTTCGAGCGAACTGACTGTAAATATAAATATAAAGATGGCGTCGACTGACCAAGCTCAAATCCGGGATTAGGTTAGATCGCAACGTTCGCCAGAGAATGGACATTCGATTGGTCGTAACTCTCCTTTGAACGATACGACACCAATCTACGTTCTTTTCACTGATACCACTACAATTTTGCATGATAATAGACTTTAAACTCCCTCCATAATCTATTGCTATTGATGCGAATGAGTAGTGAGCACAGAGGGCGAGAGAGAGAAGGGGAAACGAGAGCAAGAGAGAAGAAAAAGATAAATGCTCGATAGAAAAGGCAAAGATAAAGTAGAACAAATATATAAATAAGAGATTCAGAATAGAAGAAACTAAACGATGTATATATATTTTAACTCGAATGAGAATTTCTTTTTTATTTTAGAATGTTCAGAAAAGAATTCACATTTTTTTACCGACCGTCGTTAAAATCGTTTTATTAACATTCTTAGAGCGCGGGACATTTAAATGTCATAGAAAAACATTCAGCTTTCTAGAAAATAACATGAGAGATTTCTTACAATAATGATTATTATATTATATATATATATATATAATATATATATACATATATATATATATATACTTTTTTCGGGAGATAATTTGAAAACAAATGGTTAAAAATAATTCGCTTAATAATACGAATATCGTCGCTGATTATGGATGACTCATAGGAATGCAAAAGGAAAAAAAAAAAAAAAAAGAAAAAGTAAAACAAAAAGAAAAGAAAGAAAAAACATCTATACCATATGCATCATGCATCCTTGTCATAAAATCGTATAATCATTATGTAGTAATAATTTTTGATAGATTGTAGTAATTTTAATAGAAATCAAATTTAATTGTGAAATAGTAATATAATAATTATCGATAAAAACGATCGAAAAAGTTTCTCTCACCTGAGCAAAGCTTTCCTCCAGCAGTAATCCGTTTCGATTACGAGCAACTGTAATTTCATCATATACGTCGACGTTGCCCACGGCATATAAAATTTCCTCGTACGCAGTCGAACGATACACCTACGGGTACGATGAAAAAATTTTTTTTAATCACTTTCGAGCCTCGCACGCATTTAGATTTCTTCCAGTTTAAGGGCCGACCCAATTCACGAGATGATCGGTGATCGATCATATGGAAACATACGGATGACTTGTTCGTAAACAATCCACAATTTCCTTATTATACAGAATAATCGTATGAAAAGGAATTCCTTCTTTTCTTCTTTTCTTTGGTTTCTTTTTTTTTCTTTATTTATTTCAATTTTTTTTTCTTTTTTTTTTTTTCTTCTTCTTCTTAATAACGTAACTTCTACGAAAAAATCGTCTCTCACCGATGTTAGTTACTATCACGATACGTTCACCGAGTACCACGACATAGTTGTCGAGTGTTCGTTAATGAATTCGCTATGTAACACTTTTCCAGGTTCGTCGACGACGTAACTCCCTCGAGGAAACCTTCTGCCACGTTCGCATTGCGTCTGGCTGCAACGGAACTCCAGCAACGTCGTTAAAAGGGGGTGGCGAAGTTTTCACAGAATTCCTACTGTGAAACTGGAAGAGAACTTCGACACCCCCGTAAATTACATATACATATACATATATATATATATATATATATATATATATAAATTCTTTGTGAGATTTCTCTGTTTGTATGGATGTATGTGTATGTGTTTTGAGTTGTGTGTGTGTGTGTGTGCGCGTGTGTCAGAAGCTTTTAAAAGCGCACGCGCTCTCTCATGGATCGTGGCTTTCTTGCAGATTGTTGGACACCACTGACGTCATACAATGTACGATTCATCCGAATCATTTCCATAGTTTATGACATATATATATATATATGTAATGTTCTATTCTATTCTCTACTCTATTGGTTGTTACATATAGATTGTAAACAATGGGTATAAAAAAGCGGCAAGTCTTGTACCAAAGTTAATTATATATATTTTAATATATTTTATATATAGATAGATAATATATATATATATATATATATTATATATGTAAAAGTATATATATATATCCTTAGGTTTTGTTATTGATTGGAATTTTTATTTTGTTTTGAATTTTCTGTTCTTGAATCGTTCTATTTTTACAATTTTACTTTCGTCATCTTTGTTTTAAGCGTGCGTTGTATATTAGATATTTCGAGGAATATAGGAATAAAAAACTAAAGTTAAAGAGAGAGAGTTTTTTCGTTTTCTTTTGTTTTTTTGTTTTGTTTTTTTTTTTTTTTTTTATTGCATGTATCAGAACGTGAAAAATAAATCATTTCGTTAAAAATAAAAAGAACATGAAGTACTGAAGCCACGAATTTGTAAAAGTTTCTTAATTCTTGTCATTGAAAACATGTCAAATATTTTTTCAATATATTAAATATGTTCTATCTGCCTGTACAGTAACGTATATTCTTGAAGATACGTTTAGTAATAAAATATGATTATTTTCAATAATTCTTTAGAATCTTAAAATTAAACAAGAATCCATTCAATTATAAATCACTTAGATCAACTGCATCAATTTGGGAACTAATTTGTTCCTCATTTTGAATGCTCTCATTTTCTTGACTACCAGGTACTCTAGGAATATCTAAGCGAGACCAAGAACCAGGTTCTGCTTTTTTTAATTTAATTTCTACTTTGGTAGGCAGCATAGTAACACTACTTTGAGCAACGTCAATTATCTGGAAACAACAGATATAACAAATAATGTGATTATTAATATTTGTTTATAAATAATGATTGCAATTAATGATATACTTACTCCTTTTAATTCTATGTCAAGATTATATCTTGAATTTTCTTCTACAAAGAATAAATCCACACTTAAATGTATAGGATTCAATTTCACGCTTGACTGACTAGGTTGATATTTCTTGGCAAAAACTGAAACAACTATAAACGTCGGTGTTTGATGCCAATCCATTCTGCATTGAACTTTTTTATGGGTATTCTGAAAATATGAAAATATAAAAAAATTGATAAGTAATAATACTTGTTAAAATTAATAAAATCTTAACAAATTACCTTTGATACCCAAATATGTTTTCCTTGTGTACATCCTGGTTGTTCTAAAAATATTGAAAAATCTATAGTCTTCTTTTGACAGCAAGACCAATATTTCATCCCTTCGTGAAATATAGGAACTCCAGGATGGTAAGAACATTCCTTTTCGTCGGATGAAGGTCCTTCATACGTAGCTTTACAAGAATTATTTTTGCAACTTTGACCAATGGCAATTTTATGTTCATTTACATTTTCTTCTATCAATTCTGTCAGGTCTTTAATTTGTTCCAATAATGCAGATGACACGTTTGGTTTTAATGTAGTTTGAGGAGATTGAAAGGATGGTCGTTTTAATGTTGACTCATTGCTATTAAGTTTTGCACCTACTTGAATAACTTCATTTGCTTTAGATTTATCAATGACAGGTTTTTCTGGTTCTACAGGCTTTTCATTCGTATGGTATGATTTTGTGCAACCTTTAATATTTAAAAATTCTGTGAAGTCTGTACACTTTTTATTACAACAAGACCATCCTTTGTAAGCATCATGAAAAACTGGTTGACCAGGATGATGGACACAATCACCTATAACAATGTTAAAATTTATAATTTCCGTAAGTATTGTATCATTTTTTCTACAATCATTTGTAAAAAATTAATATTTTTTTATAATACGTGTTAGATCATCATCTAATAGTCTACCTTCTTTGTTATCATTCGGATCAAACTGTTTTCCACAGCCTCGATTGTAACAATGCAATAATATCTTCCCTTCTGACATTTTTCTGTATATAATTAATTACACTTAATATTTTTATTGGGCTCTTAAATTAATTTCTTTCTGATAAAACAGAATCACTTTTAATATTAGACAAGTTCTAGCACATTCCAAACTCTGTTTCAAATCCTAAACTATTATATACCGAATAAATTATGATTATTTCCAAATGGTGTACAACAAGTGATGTAGATCAACGATGATTGGTTGATCATTATCGTTCACTAAAAAGTTGTCCAATTAAAACGTACAATTTAAATGTATTATTAAAGCAGTCTGGATAGATTTGTATTTCTGGTTAATCTCTAATCATGTTATTTCGTTTAACATTATATTATTGTTAATGATTTGAGATTATTATATTGTTATTGAAAATAATGTAAATTTGTTAATATCTATAAAGCAATATTGTGATTGGCAAGATAAACTCGACAATGCCAAACGCGATTTGCTTTTAAATAGGATAACCAATCATATAATCTGTCTCATATATGACGTATACAAGACAGTGTATGTGTTACAGTGTATATGTGTGTACAGTCTTATTTTAACCTTTCATTTATAATCTGAAGGTCTTCAAGTAAACATAATATCATTGAACCTCAGAAACAGTGTAAAATATTATTTCTCTTTAATACATTTAGTTACAAAATTAAATCCGTGATGGTAAGATGTTAGCATTTAATTTAATATTTACGTATATATATATTTTGTTGTTTCATTCAGGAATGATATAACCTAAAAATGTGAATGTTGAACATTTTACAGGACGTATTTTTGATGATCAGGCGAAAAAATACCACGATTTTTACGGATGCAAACGATAATACAACAGTTCACGAGCTTAAAAAAATTATTGAAGGTACAAATGTATAATATATTTTTAGGTGCATGCAGATATATTGAAGAAAAAAATATATATATACATATATTCATAAGTCTACTTTGTTATTTATTTAAATTGTCGAATATTAACGTTAAATATAAACAAAAGCAATAGAAATTTAATTATGTCATAGGTATTTTGAAAGTACCACCAGCAAATCAACAACTATTTAACAAAGATAATGTTGTTATGTCTGATTCTAAATACCTGTCAGATTATGGATTGACATCTATAACTGCAAAAGCACAATGTCCTGCATTGATAGGATTAGCTATACGTCAAGAAAATGGCCATTTCGAACCACTTGAAATGACCCCATTTTCACTACCGCCTGATCTTCCGGACGTTATGAAGGGTTGTGAACCTAATGGTTCAGAATCTCCTTGAAGTTATATAAACTATATTGTGAATCAATTGATAAAGAAGTATTGTGTTTGATACAGTTTAATATTCATGAGAAAGACCTTTCTAAATGCTGAAGATTTTATGAAACCAGGATGTGAATAATAGAGACATACAAGTTCTTACATTTATGCGAAGTGTCTTAGGAATTTCTCACTTCTTCTAGAGAGAAAAAAAAAACAGGTAGTTGCAATACTTCCAGGTCTTTGTGAACAAGCAAGTACTTTTTTTTGTACTTGAATAATTAAATCAGGATGCTAATAAATGTCAAAAAGTACATGTTCACAGTCCTGTATGTTAACCAAATTTAATCTTAATTAGCTATGAAATTGTCTTGAAGTTTTGTTACAGTTACAGAAATATAATAAATACCTCATTCGCTTATATTTAATTTATGACTAATAGTTTATATTTTATGTTATGATAATTTTTTTGTAACGCTATCACACCCTTACGATACTTTTTTTAATAGTTTTTATTTAGTTCTGATCTACTAAATATGTATTTTACATTACATCACATTCAATCACACTATCAATCTTTATCTTGTGATGTAGAAAAAAAAGAAAATGGGTTGTCTTATTTAATATAAAAATTGAATAATTTTTAGTATAAATAAATTTCTTTACACAAAGTAAAATTATTTAATATATGATGACATATAAATATATATCATTTTAATAAGTCATACATATTTGAAGAATATATTGTGTCAAATTGATTATTATATTAAATATAAAATAATTTTGCTTTTAAATTATATTATGCTTTGTAGATTGTTATTTCGTTCAATTTATCTGAATTACATACCATTCTGTATTCAACCATCATTACTTATAATATTGTTATGTGGTGTTATCATGAGTGAAATCTCATAAACAAGTTGAAAATTGAAGATAACATTATTGGACATAATTTGATTTGAATTTGAATTGAGAGTGTATAATATTCACTTCTCATATAGTAATATTGTTGTAACATTTTTTCTCTTCTTCATTGAATATGCAGATATGTATTTATGCATCAGATTTATATAGGAACATTTGGAGTGGCATGTAAAATATTTGTAAATGAGTTACATTATTTTGTATTACATTGTTTACAAAAATTACAAATTGCATTTTCGAAAAATTGTAAAGTAAATTAAGCCATAAAAGGTTGTTCTCACAAAATATACAATGTACTTTATAAGTTACATATAACATAATTACTACTATACACATAACTATAGTATTTTAAGATAACATATAGTGATGTTTATAATTCATAAGAAAATATTTCGTAAATTTCATAAGATATCACAAAAATCGTATATGGCTTCATAAACTTTATACAACTAATAGTAAAATTAATACTCCATAATGTTTTGCCTTCCGGTATTATTTGATATATCATAAATAATTTAATACATTACATTTTATATGTAAAAGAACCTTCATGAATTTACCTTTAATTTTATTAACAAAAAAACTTTTTTTTGTCTTATATATGTCATTATTAAAAAATATAATTGTAGTTAGCTAAATCTTGCTTATAATACTATGAAATTGTGTTTATTTTCATTTTGTACAGATAGGAAATGTTTTATGTAAGTTTTAATAAATTTGCTAATATTACTATATCAACATCTTTTTCTAATTCTTTTAAAGCTTATGATGTTAATGCATACTGTATATTGTATGAACAATAACACTATGTTCTGCTTATAAATACAATTTCATACATATAATTAAATTATTATATTTGTCAACAAATTGATTAATTATCATGCGAAATTTTATTAATGCAATTTTCTTTCCATCATTTCCATAATGAAAGCTTTGTAAACATTTTTTTTGCTAGGTATATAATGTCCACCTTCATGTGTAATTTTACTGCAGTCTTTAAATAAATCACATACTTTTTCAGTCATATCTATAACAAAACAATAATAATGTTGCTTTATGATATATACTATTCTATACAAAAAAAAAAAAAAAAAAAAAAACCAAATTATATTACCAGCTGGAATGACTTTATCGTTCAGTCCATAAACATGCAATGAAGGCATTTCTATTATTTCATTATAATATTTGGCATGTGGTGCGCACAATGATATAAATCCTGATATAATAATGGCAAAATTAAATTTAACTGGACATACTGAAAAAGTAATACTATTTTAGTAATACGAATTGTGAATTGTAATATGCATATCTTTGATATTAAATTGATATATGGAATTAGTTTATTACGATATATTTATAATAACATGAGATAAAGACTCAACTCTTTCTTTGTTGCATAATACATAAAATAACAGCAAAGGCTGCACCCTGAGAAAAACCAAGAATCCCATCAAATGGACCATGTTCTTGGCATGTTTTTATAATCACATCTAAACTATCTTCAAAGCCAACACAATGATTGCTTTGTACGGTTGCTTTGAATACAAAATCTTCGGTATTAAACCACCAACCATAGCCTAATATTTATAGAGGCATATTTAATTATAATAAGCAATATTTTCTATAAATATTGAAATAATTTTGATATACAATCGTACCACTTTCTTCTGCATCCGTATTAAATTCATTTTGATTTGGAATTTTATGAGGTGCTTTTACAAATGTAAAATCCAATTCTTTTTTAAAGCCCTTACGCAATGAACCTAATTTCCCTTTAAAAATTATGTCAGATTGGTGATATCCATGTATTGCTAAAATCTAAAATACTATGTAATATTTTTAAGAGTCATTGTAATCTATTATTAATGTATTATTTGTTTAATATACGATGTGACAATAGAATAGTCAAATTCGAAATTTAAATAAAGTAAGAAGACCAAGGCAAAACATAAGTTTAAACGTTTTAAATAATTTTTTTGTATTGTACTAATATACTTAGTTTTATAATCAGTGCTTACTCGTAGTTTATCCTGGTCAACCTGCATTATAAAAATCTTAATAAAATTACAATAACTACAAAATATTTTTAAATCTTTACTTTGTTAGATAAATATACATTAACTATATATATATATATATTCGGTTCTATAATAAATCTAAAATATATCATTGAATTATTCTAATTGGATTTACTAGGGAATTTTCATAAATTGTATCATGATTATATAAATCGCTTTCCTATAATATTAAAGATAATAAAAACATGAAAACTTCCAAAACCAATTATTTCAGATCGCGTATAACAGTTTTAATAAATAATAGTTTCATATAAACAGAATCTCGAATCTTAATCGCCAAATAATCGAAACGTGTTATTTAGTAGTTAGTTAGTTTCGATTATAAATCGAAATTTCACGGTACCAACCTTATCACAAAATAAAACAAAAAAATAAAATTAATGTATCCAATTTATGCGGTATTTTTTTTTTTAAATACACAACAAACATTACATAGAAATTTTTTTCTATGTAATGTTTTTATTCTTTTTTTAACGCTTAATGAATTACAAAAAAGAGTATGATCAGATAATTTTGTAAACATATATAATGTGTACAAGAATAGAAATCAGTGTTTTATATCGTGTAAAAATGTTGTTAAATGTATCATCTAATATCTATAGTATTAAGGCATAATTTTAACGTAAAAATGTTTTTTCTATATATATATATATACATAGAAAAAATGAATGTATGATGTACATATAATTTATGTACTTAACCTGTCAAAAATTATTTTACTTCAAACATGGAATATTTTCATAAATTATTAATTGTTTATTGTTTTTTCTTCTGCCAAAATATTTGTAAGTTTCTTCTCTCATAACAAATTTTAAATAATTGATATTATTGATTATTACGATTAAATAGAGAGAAAAAAAAAAGAAATAATTTATTATCTATTATTACATTTCCTTTTACATTGTTACATTTTTTTTCTTATTTGATTGTAATTTTTTTGTAGATGCACTTCATAGAAATTTAAAATATTATGAAACTGTACACTCGTCAAACTTTCAACATAGAATTGTAAAACGAGGCGCTCAACATAGTTATCATCCATATAATAAAATAAGCGAATTAGAATTTTATTCTCATGGACGGTAAAGTTTATTATAATTGTATAACAGTTATATTTGTTCTTAGTATATTTGTAATTTTATATAATACGTATCATTATTTATTGTTATAGTTATTTTCGTTTAATTTTGACACCAAGAAGAGAAGTAATACATTCCAATTTTAAGGCTTATGAAGTTAATGGGGATGGAAAGGAGAAAACGATTCACTTAGGTATGCAATATAGATTATATACAATGTGTTTGAAAAAATATATATTTATTATTATATACTTAATAATTATAATGTATATTATAGATCATGAAAGTTTCTATCATGGTCGAGTGTTTGGAGAAATTAATTCTCATGCCCAAGTACATATTGATGAAGGAATTGTAACAGCTAGTATTACTATTTCTGATGACACATTTCACATTGAAGTAAGATATAAATATTATATATAAATTTTCTAATATTTTCAAATGATTATCTAAATATAAATATTTTAGCCATCATGGAGACACCTTCCTCATTTGGGAAATGAAACAATGATTGTTTATAAATCTTCTGATGTAAAACTAAGCTGGGAACATTATCAAAATGGGGTGGGACATACTCATGGTACTCCTAAAACATGTGGATATGTTAAAGAAGACATGGGTATGTTATCTTGAAACATTAGAAGATACAAAGTGTACAACTGACAAAAAAAAAAAAAAAAAGAAAAAAAGATGAAGTGAAATATTTTATTTTGAAGAAGTTCCAGTGAAAGATGACGAAGAATTTATAGAAAATCATGATTTTAAAGAAAATGAATACAATAGAGTAAAAAGACAAACGGAAACTTATGAGTATACTCCAACCAAAACAAGATGTCCTTTGTTATTAGTAGCTGATTATCGTTTTTATCAAGAAATGGGTGCTAGTAGCACAAAAACTACAATTAATTATTTGGTATGTCTATTACAAATGATTAAATATTAATATCGATATTATTTCAAAATATTATTTTTCTTATAAATTTAATTTAAAACAGATAAGCTTAATAGATAGGGTACATAAAATTTATAATGATACATTATGGCAAGAACGTCAAGAACAAGATGGATTTAAAGGAATGGGCTTTGTTATAAAGAAGATTGTTGTTCATAGCGAACCAACACGTGTGAGAGGTGGAGAGACACATTATAATATGGTTAGAGAAAAATGGGATGTTCGAACATTACTTGAGGTACGAATGTAGAGAAATCATTTGAAAAAAAAAAAAAAAAAAAAGAACATTTTTAAATATATATTAAATATTTAATGTGCAGGTTTTCAGTCGAGAATACAGTCATAAAGATTTTTGTTTAGCCCACTTATTCACCGATTTGAAATTCGAAGGTGGAATTTTAGGATTAGCTTATGTAGGATCACCACGTAGAAATTCTGTAGGTGGTATTTGTACACCAGGTACAATTTCAACTATTATATTTATTATTAAAATAAAATTTATCATTTTACTCGTAGACCTTTTTAATAGAGATTTTGTATTTTTTAGAATATTTTAAAAATGGTTATACTCTATATTTAAATTCGGGACTGAGTTCTAGTAGAAATCATTATGGACAGAGAGTTATAACAAGGGAAGCGGATTTAGTCACAGCACATGAATTTGGTCATAATTGGGGCTCTGAACATGATCCTGATATAACTGTAATACCATTTTCTTTTATTAATATAATTTCAAAAATATAATTTATATAATTTAATAATATAATTCGATTCGTTTATATTCAGGAATGTAGTCCAAGTGCAAGTCAAGGTGGATCGTATTTAATGTATACATATAGTGTCAGTGGTTATGATGTCAATAACAAGGTCAGATAAGTTAAAATATGCATAAATACGCAATGCAATTTTTTTTTTTATTTTTTCTATATTTATATGAGCTCCTTTAAATGCACAGCGTTTTTCACCATGCAGTTTGAGATCCATTAGGAAAGTATTACAGGCTAAATCAGGTCGTTGTTTCTCAGAGCCTGAAGAATCATTCTGTGGTAATTTAAGAGTAGAAGGAGACGAGGAATGTGACGCAGGACTTTTAGGAACAGAAGATAATGATCCTTGCTGTGACAAAAATTGTAAATTACGACGAAGTCAAGGAGCAGTATGCAGGTAATATTGTTATCATAATATAACTCGTTAATTTTATTTTTATGCATTAATGCATACGTTAACGTATATTGCAGTGATAAAAATTCACCCTGTTGCCAAGGTTGTGCATATATGCCTGTAGGAGTAAAATGTAGAGACGCGCAATATGCAACTTGCGAACAAGAATCACGTTGTACCGGAGCATCAAGCGAATGTCCTAGATCTCCGCCAATGAAAGATGGTACTGGTTGTTTAGAACGTGGACAATGCCGTCTTGGCAAATGTGTGCCATATTGTGAGACTCAGGGTTTGCAAAGTTGCATGTGTGATACAAGTAAATTTTTATATTATATCGTGATCAATTTTTATCAATTATATTACATTATACAAAAAATGAATATAATAATACATTAATATTACAGTTGGTGATGCATGTAAAAGATGCTGTAGAATGAGTTTAAATGAGACATGTTTCCCTATAGATCCGCAAGATATTTTACCTGATGGTACACCTTGTATTCAAGGTTTTTGTAATAAGGTAATACTTTATATATCACAAAATTTTTGATGATAAAATTATTCGCAAATATTTTCGATTTTTTATTTGATATATTTATTATCTACATTGTATTTAGGGAATATGCGAGAAAACAGTACAAGATGTCGTGGAACGTTTTTGGGATATTATTGAGGACATAAATATAAATAAAGTTATGAGATTTTTAAAGGATAACATAGTAGGAGCTGTGATAATAATCACTGCTATTATATGGGTTCCAACGAGTTGCGTTATAAGCTATATTGATAACAAACGTGTAAAAGAAAGTGAAAAGAAATGGCGTTGGAAACATACCGATGATCTCATTCATCCAGACGAACATAGACAAGGAATTTTTGTAGGCACTCAAAGAGCAAGGCTATCACATTCTAATCAACAATCTTAATTTAATTGAAACTGTGCAGTAACATTCCAAATACTTACAAAGTTATCTAGTCAAAAATTTAAATTTATTACATGTTGATTTATATATCTTTTTATTGATTTTATATATAAGACAGTTTAATAATTTAATATATATTTAATATCTATATATACATACATACATACACACACAAACAAACACACAAATACATATTAATATGTATATATTCTAGATTTAATATATAACATTCTAAGTTTATGTCAAGATCACGTAAAATAAATTTGCTACCAAATGTAATAATAAAATAAAGGATAATTGTAAAAGTAATAAAATATAGAATATTCGTGCTAAGCGATTTAAATATGAATTTGATTAAATATAAATTTAGTTTAAAGTGTTGCCACTACGAGAAGCTACATAAGCGCTATCGGTAACAAGAATGTAACTAAAATTTTATTTTCTTATACTACTAAGCACACATTTTCATGGTTAAATTACCTAGATTTCCGTTTCACGATTCGAATCTACCAATCTAAAGCCGCTAAATTCTCAACGGAAAATATTTCAATTTCCACATGGACATTTGGCTTTTGTTTACGATTGATAATTTGACAATTGTTCTGAAATTTATGAAGAACTCATGAGATATGGAAGATAAGTCATTAAAAGATCAGCCAGTAGAAAACGCAGGTATTTATATGTTATTTTTTATTTAAAAAATTATATCATTAATACATCATGTTTGTGTTTTATTACAGATGTCAACCAGGATGAGTTAATTCTTCAACAACAAAGACGTATAGAAAAGGAGGTTAATATTCTTCTTCAAGCATAAAAATAAATCCTATGAAAAGTTTAAAGAGTTATTAATGAAAAGTTTACAAATTAAATTGTAAAAATTGATCGTTTAATATTTTATATCTCATGACATTTTGATATAAATATACATATTTCTGGCTATAATTTTATTATATTTCAGATATCTGAATCTATAGCTTTAGTCGGTGAAAAAGAACCATTGAAGAGTTTAGAACAGGAATATACAGAAGATGAAGTATATTTGTCAAAAGCAAAAGCTTTGGGACAAAAATATTCTTATATTAGAAGAACAAGGCCTGATGGCAATTGTTTTTTTAGAGCCTTTAGTTATGCTTATCTTGAAAAACTAATTGGGGATAAAAATGAATACAATAAGTTCAGAGAACTTGCTTTAAAAAGCAAAGAGAATCTTGTGGCATTAGGTTTTCCCCAATTTACTGTTGAAGATTTCCATGACACGGTACAATTAATATTTAATATCAGAAAATGAATTGTATCTGAGATAATTCATTTCTAACCTGTTTATTTACAAAATAATAATATATTTTATTTTGATTATAGTTTATGGAAGTAATCGACAAAGTAGGTGGAGACACAGAGTCTAGTTATATTGAACTACATAAGCTTTTCAATGAGCAAGGTTATTCTGATTATGTTGTTGTATACCTTAGATTAATTACATCTGGTCAGTTACAAAGAGAGGGAGATTTTTATCAACATTTTATAGAAGGAGAACGAACCATAACAGAATTTTGTCATCAGGTTAACATTATCGTTAATTATCATTAATTTTATTATACAGAAAGATATTTAATCCTTTTGTTTCTCTAATATTTATGTTACAGGAAGTAGAACCAATGTATAAAGAATCTGACCATATTCATATTATAGCAATGAGCACTGCTTTAGGTACTGGTGTTCGAGTTCGTTACATGGATCGTGGTGCTGGAACAGAAGTAACTGCACATGACTTTCCTGAAGGCGCTACGCCAGCAGTTCACTTACTTTATCGTCCTGGTCATTATGATATACTTTACCCTTGATAAAATTAAGTCTAAAGTCATCTTTTAAGTTGTTCTTAAGAAATATACTTTGTTTAATGATTTTTTTCAATCCATTTAAAAGAATAAAAATATGAAACTATTTTTACTGTGAAGTATTTTTATAATTTCATTTGTTTTATATTAATTTAATAATTATTAACATTCAATGGCGAATTATAAATGTGTCGGTTTATAAATTATTTTAAATAAACATATAAATACTTTGACATTAAAATGTTAAAAAATAAATTATTAAAGAAATGTTACAGTATTATTAAATTAAAAATTATCAATGTGACAAATTTTTAACGTTGCATTGCTCGAACTTGTTCGGTAACTTCTTCCAGTAACACAGAACTTCTATCTATTGACTCCATTTGATATTCCAAATGGGTTACAATAAGTGCAAGTTTTTTCAAGTTTGTTTCTGCCATCTCTAATCCATGTTCTTGTTGCGCAAAACTTTTTGCAGCATGCATTAGAATCTGAAAAGAAAAGAAAAAACAAAGAATCATGTTAAATATAATCTCTTAATTATGAAAAATTTATTTTTCAAAAAAAATATTAATGATAACATTACTTCACTGCTTTTTGAACCCCTTTGAATCTGTCTTGCAAGCGACGCAATATTATTGACATTAACTTGAACTCTATCTGCTAATCGCATTTTTGAATCAACAAATAAACTGCGTGCACTTGTACTCGATGCTGAAGCCATTCCGTATTGTTTTTCATTAATTCTGGGATAAATTTTGATATCAATGATATTCAATTGTGTTAATTCTATTTACATAAAACGAAATTATACAATTTCTTATGGCAATATTATTCCATAATTCGTAAAAGTTATCCAAAGTATAAATATATTCGAACAAAATTTTGATCTTTTAATTTATGTATTATAAGTATAATTTTTATTGTATGTATGACACATAAATATATACGAATATTATAAATTATTCTTGTTCTTTACATTTGATAAACATCGTATATAGCGTACTATTACATTTATAAAAATTACTCGCGAATAGAGTATTGTTTTTTTTTTTTTGTTTTTATCTATTTAAATTGAAATTGTTAAAAGATAAACACACTTATTGTGAATATCGCGTTATGTATGGTTATGTGATGCACTTTATATTGCACTGATGTACGATCACATGTATATCAGTAGAGTGAATGCTAGTGTAGTGAAAAAGATGCGCTTCAGTAAGATATCGAATTTTTCTAGTCACGCTGTAAAAAAAAAAGTTGATATAAATATATTAATATTATTATAATATAGTAAATATGTAGGAAAAAAAAATTTTAGAAAATTGAAATATTTCGTGAAATTTATTTATAAAACGATCATTTTCAAGTTCATTGGTTATCGTGTAAAATTAATTATTTGTTATTAGGTTATGTTTAGAAATCTTTTAATTTAAAAATCAAAAATTAAAATATATATCTTTGAAAAACGAGGTATTTGACAATTATTTTCGTATCATTACAGTCATATAAAAATATTAATTTGTAATGCTACGTTTTTATCAGAAAATAATGATCGTTTTTTTTTTTTTGTTTTTTAAATTGTACTCTACAGACAAACACATGATATTGAAGAATTTGGAAACATGTCCAGTGATAATATTAATACAAAGGTAGAAATTGTAGATTATGAATGTAATCAAGCAGAGAATTGTAATGATATCACATTACTAGCACGTAAAATAAGAGAAAAGGAAGCATTTTCTCAGGAGGATTTAAATGTAATAAATTTCTTTCTTTTTACACAATTGATTTATTTTATAAAAATGTGTCATTAATATCCTAAATTTGTTCGTATTAATGTTTCTATTTAGCAATTACGTAATTTAAAAGTAAAATTAATACATGAAGTTCCACCGCAACATAAGGTCGAAATACGTTCAGGAACTCATGTACCTTCACGTGAAGAATTGGAACAGTTTATGGCATTAGCACCGTTAAAAAAAGGTTCATTTTCGCCAGATGAGGATGACAAAATTGTTCATAATTGGAAAAAATTTTGTAAGGTAAGAAAGGATATGAAAATGTTAATCAAATACATCATTACAAATCGCATGCAAAAATTTGTATGAATTTGTATTAATTTATCATACAATTTTTACGATATAACAGTTACACAATTGGAGTAAACGTAAATATAGAGCATTTTTAAGTCTGACAGATGGTGATGGAAAGAAGTATACTTGTAAGAAGAAAGAAACAAAAAAATTTGTACAGTTTTTAGCAAATAGTTTACCAAATCGCACATTGTATAGCGTATACCATAGATTTAAAATTTTATATAGCTCACATTTAAATAGAAGGTAATGTATATTTTTTTCTTTCCTTTTTTTTTTTTTTTTTTTTATATCAAAATCACCAATATACCCAGTATTGATTTGCTAATGTAAAATAAATTATATAGAAAAAAATATTTCTCTACAGATATACACAAGAAGAGGATATTATGATATTAAATCATATCGATCACAATCCATTCCTCGATGAAAAACGGAAGTTTGTTGATTTAGCAAAGGTTTTAAATAGAAGTAGAGCGTCTGTTTGGCGACGTTACCGATTGTTAAAAAGAAGCAAAAATTCGAAGATGAAAAAATGAATCTGATAAAATATTAATGATATATGTCTAATTTTTTAAACTTAAAATAAAACTCTTATGAAATAATATCACGTATTGAATATTTTCAAAGACATAAATAAATAATATTTCAACACTTTCGTGAAAAAAGTGTATCTGTTTTTTTATTTGTAGTATCAAATATTTTCTTTCAAATAATATACATTGTATATACTTTTGAACCTAACAATCACAATTATATGTATCTGTCTTTTTAACAGATAAATTTATTTCGTTAAGTCTAATCTTTTTTAAAGTATTTTTTTATAGAAAAACAATACTATATATTTTAAAATGAATATGTTCTACTCTCTTATAAATCATTAACAAATTAGAATATTAATAAAAGATAAAGAGAAATTAAATATACTTTGTATTTTTTTTTTTTTCAAACAGCCTATTTTGCCATCATCATTACACAATTTTATTTACACAATTTTTTTTTAATTATTAGTAGAAAGAATTCATTTGAAATATATATATATATATTTCATATATATATATATATTATATAATTATTAATTATAAGTTTTATAAATTTGCGAATGAAGATATTTACTTTACAATTAATTACAAAGAAATGAATTATTTTTGAATTATGAGTGTTATGTATCTAATGCACAATTGTGAAACATCGTATGCATTATAAAATTTTTTGTTTGTATAGAAAATCCAAAACTCATCTTTCTATTTCAGTTTTTAACATTATTTTTTGCTGAATTATTTTTAATGAAATTGTATTTATAAAAAGCAATTAAAAGTTCTATTTTGTTATAAATAAGGTTCATTCAATGAAAATTATAATATTTAACAAAGATTATGGTTTTTCTGTATATCGTATAAAACATTTTGCTTTACTAAATTTGTTTTCTTTTTCGTAGGTTTAAAAATATTATTTAAAATTTTTGTATATAGATCTGTTTACTTTTTTTTAATACTGAACCGATATAGAGGGCTAGAATTAAAGGAATATTTATATTCTATATGAAAATCATATTACACACAAAATGATAATTCTAAATATTTCAAATATTTACAAGTTTTTAGGCATTTAAAGTATAGATGAATAATAATATCAGTCTCTTCCCTAACATGTGTATTTGCAGAAATTAAAATAATGTTATTAATTTATGTTGAAAATAGATAGAATGTTCCCTGCCATGCTGTTTTTCTTGCAATAGATCAAATTAGTGCTTTGTGAATTTATGGATTAACTTGACTTTGTCAAGTTTATATGGACAATTTCTTTTTAAGAATATATGTATAATTTATATTATACAAATATACAGAAATAAATTTGTATAATATTAATATTGATCAAACATATTAGATTATGTACTTTCTATAACGAAGCACTAGTCCCAGCATCTTTAATACATGATGCAAATATTTAAACAAATGTTTTTATTATAAAAAAAAAAAAGAAAAAAAAAGAGTTGGCTAAATATTTACAGTAAAGAGTATTCACGATAAAACAATATTTTTTCATGAAAAGAATAATAGTAGTGTTATTCCCATTGTGGGAACACTTATATATAGAGCCACAAATTTATTCTCGCATAAATATTTAGGTAAAATAAGTGTATTTCAGAGCACCGATTTTACTCTTTAGAACATCTGTCCTATCACAGTAAGTGATCTCACTGCAGATTGCACATTATTTACATGAATATGATGTGCAACAGCATGATGATGTTCATCTACAACCATTTCACCATATTGGACACGACATCGTTTTTGATGTGCAAATAAACTGCCACTATGACTATATGCAGCGCCACATGTTTTACAAACATAAGGTTTTTCACCAGAATGTGTATAAGTATGTTCTTTCAGAGTACTAAGACGCTTAAAAGCTTTGCCACACGTTTTGCAGAGATAATTTGCTTCACCCGTATGTCGTGTCAAATGTCTCCTAAATGCTGAACTCACAGCAAATGCTGCACTACAAACATGACATACAAAAGGTTTGTCCCCTGTATGAATACGAATATGATTTGCCAAACTAGTAGTTGTTGTAAATCCACTATTACATGTTTTGCATACATGTGGTTTCACTCCTGTATGAGTTCTCATATGGTATGTAAGCGATGAATTACTTGGGTATACCTTGCTACAAATATGACATAGATATTCTCGTGGCACTTTTTCCTTGGGTTTATGTGTCCTTTGATGAAGAACAAGGCGAGCTTGACTAGCACAAACTTTTCTACATATTTCACAAGTTACTGGTTCAGCTTTAGGCTTATGCATGGACACATGACGCCTAAGGCCTTTCTTAGTAGCCATAATTTTATCGCAATGTTGGCACTTGTATTCACCAGATCCATCTTCTTCACTATCTTCTTTTTTAACAGTTTCATTCTCTGGTAAAGTATTTGTTGTATCATTTGGAAAAGCATCGTCATCTGAATCAAATAATTTGTTATCATCTACTAAATTATCTAATAATCCATGGCCATGCTTTTCAGCATGTTTTTTCAATGTGTCTGGTCTGAAAAACCACTTTTTACATACTGTGCAAGAATATTTTTTATCCCCATGTACAAGAGCATGTCTTTTTAAATTTTTTAAGGAAGAACAATACTGATTACAGATTTCACATTTATATAATTCAGGAGCATTTTCAAATTCATCTGGTTCGTTTACTGTACCACTTTCATCCTCAGTATCATCTTCACACTTTGGTTCTTTTTTTGAATCTCCATCATCTTTTCGTTCGTCAGTATTTATCTGTTTAATCATATCATTTACTTTCTCTGTATGAGACTTCAAATGCCGTACAAGACTTTGAGACTTAGAGAAACAGGCATGACATAATTGGCAAGCATGAGGTTTAGATGCATGTATCTTTTTATGTTTTTCCATATTTTCTTGTTTATAAAACAATTTTAAACAAATATTACATTTGTGCTTTTTCTCATGGACAAGAGAATGTTTTTTTAAGCCTTTCTGTGTTGCATAACGCTTTAAACAAATTTTACACTTGAACTTCAATTCTTCTGAATCTTGACTGTCGCTACTTGGATCATAATAATTATCATCTGCTTCATCTTCGCTGTAAGATTTGTTAGGCATTGATTTTGTTTTCCTCGTTGACGTACGTTTCTGTGGAGGTGCAACATCCTTTTCAATTGCCGCATCATCGGACACACGTTCATTTGAAAATTGTTCTTCTTCTTGTTCTTTAGAATTTTTTTCTGATTCTTTAGTAATATTCTGCTCCTCTTGAGGTTTATCATCTACATCCATTGTTTCATAAATATCGCATGTATCTACTTGCGAAGCAGATTCAATGGATGAATTTTGATTAATATTGCTTTCCGTAGTAGAACATTGTTCTTTACCGATCTCTTTGGGACCTTCAAATCCGATAGAACACATGAAGATTTTTTCATCTTGTATGTCTATTTCGGTAGTAGTAAGACTAGGTGTATTTGAAGTGTAAGTATTATTAGTATTATTGAAGTCTTGAGAATTTGATACTATTTGCATTTCTTCTTTTATAAAAGAATTGTCTTGCTCATTTGTTGTCTTTTTTGGTAGTTCAATGCATGAAGAAATATCTGTTTGCGTACACGAATCCTGTAAAAATATAAAATATTTTTTTTTTTGAAATTAAATGTAAAATATAAATAAAAATTACATCATATATTTTGTTTACCATGACATTGCATTTTTCAGGTTTATTATAATACATTCGTAGTCTAGCATTGGAATGTTGACATTGTTGTCTAAACTCATGAGCAACACTTGCTTTATAAACACAAACATCGCAGATTAAAGATGGTAATCCATCTTGCTCGTGAATATCAATTGAACCACATACTTGAATTTTTTGTGGAAGATCTGAGAAATCATCTACCTCTTGATCGGTACAGAAAATAGGTGATAAATTGTTACTTTCTGTTAGACAGATTCTACATACTCTGTCCATATTAAGAGGCAAATTGAAATAACCCGAATTCATTGTCTTGCAGATATTTTGAATACTGATTAATCCAAAATTGTCTGTAAATATCATAAAACATGCTAACACCTTATTGCCATTATATCACAAATAAATAATTTTCTTGAATTAACAAAACTATTCAATACAATATACATTATATAAAATAAAGCTTGTATTGGAATTTTAATTACTTTAAATATCATTACATTATTTTTAATTGAAAGGAGAATATACACAAACGATAAGATCAGATAATCACTATAAACTTGACCTTTTTATAAATATGTATATATATATATATATATATAATTGTATATATATAAAAGTTGTACAATTAGTGTCATTTGATAAAATGGACAAATACAATTACTTTATAATCGTACAATCATATAACCAAAAATATACATAAATAAATATATATATATATACATACACATACATTATATATACATATATATATATATATATAAATTAGAAACGCAAAATAATATATGCCGGTATTTTAATATAGGAAAAGCATTTTTGATAAAGAGTTGAAAGAATTAATGTGCAAAAACGAAAGGTTCTCAACCTTTGGATCCGTGATGCGTCGTTTGAACATGCCACGACGTTGAGTCCAATGCCTTCGGCAGTGATGCCCAGACGAAAGGAAAAGTAACACTTTGAAAATTCGAATACTTTTTGTTTCTCTCTCTCTCTCTCTCTTTCTCTTTTGTTTTTTTTTTTTCGCGATCCCTTTTGATATTAATCCATAGTATACGTGTATTTTCTCAATGCATATTAAAACACAGAATGTCTTGATTCATTCTAAAATCTTTCTTCTATCTTACGTTTTACTCGTGGCAATATACTCGAATACTTATTTATCCTTTGTCTAATGGCTTCTATCTACATATATGCCGCGAAACATTCGAGCAAATTAAGTTGAGAGCAATCTGAAAGGAAAGGTCTGAATAAAATATGGCTTATCGTGTATGGACAACGGAATGAAACTTCACTCATATACATTGCGTTCAACCGAATCGATGTATATTCTCTAGGGATACACGAATGGCGTTCGAACATCTTTTAATCGGTGTTTTTTATTAAAAGAAAAAAGAAAATTATACATATATATATATATATATATGTATATGTGTATGTGTGTATGTATATGTTATGCATATATATATATATATCATATATTTCATTTTTTTCATTGTTTACTCATACATACATCACGCAATTATCAATAGATAATTTTATTTATTTTTACTAGATACACTCTTCCGAATAACAAAATATTTATTGTATCTAATTATCTATAGAATTAAAACATATATCAATTTCAAGATAACTACGTTGATAACCGAGGAATATTTTAGTTGGTATTATTTATCTCGAATCGTAACTCGAAAAATTTAGTGATCTAAATGGTAGCTCCGAAAAAGTATCCAATGAGATTCAAAGTTATCGACCAATCTACGTTCAAGATGATTTTAAATAATAACGTAGTTCGATATATCGAATTAAAAAGTGATATTTCTTTGCATTCAAATTTATAGGTTTTTAAGTTGGCTCGAGATTTTTTTCTGGATAAGAAACGAGAGAGAAAGAGAAAGAGGGAAAAGAGAGAGAGAGAGAGAGAGAGAGAGAATGAAAAAAAAATTTCTTTGATACTTCTCATAAATAAATATATATATATGTATATTCCGTGTATGATTTTATTTTTTCGTGAAAACTCAAAGCGATCTATCGATCCTCGTATTATAGATCAATCAGAAGGGGGGGAAAGAAAAACAGAAAAAGAAAAAAAAAAGAAAGGAAAAAGAAGAAAAAAATCGAGAAAGTCAATTTTCAATCGAGTGACAAAAATTATTATATCTATCTATATTAATTCGTAATAATAGTCACTTTTATCAGTGCAATAAAAAATCACTGATTTATTGCTTTCAATTTGCCTGAATCAGTATTATCTTTTTGAAAAGTATTTGTAGTTGAATTATCATTCGATTATTAAATATCGCCACCGAGAGATCGGATATTAAATCAATCATAAATTCATGCGCACGCTTATTGTTAAGTCCATGCGTTTAACTGGAATCTAGTTCGAAAAAAAAAAAAAAAAGAAGAGAAAAGAAAGAAAAAAAAAATAAAGGAAAAAAAAGAAGAAGAAGAAGAAGAAGAAGAAAAAAGAGACAAGAAAGAAAAAAACGTGAAAGATCCAATATATGCGCTAGTATAGAAATTGCAGACTTCTTGAATAAACACACCGGGTATGTCATCTATTTCTTAACAACTCTTAGGTACATATGATCGGTATGATCTTTTAGTAGTCCTCGTATCTATCTACCTGTCAAATGAAGATGTAAATGAGAAAGAATGAGTGTGTGAAGTTTAAAAGACTCTTTTTAACATACGGTAATGCAATCGATGCAATTTATCCGATTAACTCGGAAAATTAGGCAAAGGTAGAAAGAAACCTTTCAAGTGATTGAGAGAGTTCTAGTATCTATCGGTTAAATACAGTTATGGCTCTTCGTAAAGTAAAAGGAAATTTCGAACGAATGTTCGACAAAAATTTGACGGATTTAGTGCGTGGCATTAGAAATAACAAAGAGAACGAGGTAAATTTGTTTTTTTTTTCTACATTTTAAAAATATCCTTATCCCTTTTGTTTTGTTTCGTTTTCCTTTCTTTTCTTTTTTATTTTTTTTTTTTTTTATTTTTTCTATTATAACAAGAAAAAAGGAACACGTAACTTAACCTAACTTTGTAGAATATACTTTTATCTCAAATAAGTTTTATTTGAATTTATAATCTTATATTATTGTGATAGGCAAAATATATTGCACAATGTATAGAAGAAATCAAACAAGAATTGCGCCAGGATAATATTGCAGTAAAGGCAAATGCAGTTGCTAAGTTAACATATGTAAGTGTGGGGGAGGGAGGTTTTATATGCTAATTTTAACTATCATTTTATCTTTAACAAGATAATTATGTTATTTTCCATTTAAATCTATAGTACATCTTACTAATACTATTTACATTTCTATAGTTGCAAATGTTAGGATATGACATTAGTTGGGCCGGATTTAATATAATTGAGGTCATGTCATCTGCCAAATTCACTTATAAACGTATAGGATATTTAGCTGGTAGTCAAAGCTTCCATGCAGATACAGAGGTATGATTTTTATTTAATCGCTTGACATATAAATATTTTGGAATATATGATTCGTTTTAAGATCGCATAAGAATAATTTCTAAATTTTTACTTTATAAACTTTTAATTTATAGATTTAAGAATAATTTCTAATTTACAGCTTTTGATGTTGACCACAAACATGATACGCAAAGATTTAAATAGTCAAAATCAATATGATGCTGGATTGGCTCTTAGTGGTTTATCTTGCTTTATAAGTCCAGATCTGGCACGTGATTTAGTTAATGACATAATGACTTTGTTAACATCTACAAAGCCATATTTACGCAAGAAAGCAGTTTTAATGATGTACAAGGTGTTCTTGCGATTTCCAGAAGCATTAAGGCCTGCTTTTCCTAGATTGAAAGAAAAACTTGAAGATCCAGACAGTGGCGTACAGTCTGCAGCTGTCAATGTAGTTTGTGAGTTGGCAAGAAAGAATCCAAAAAATTATTTAAGTTTGGCACCTGTTTTTTTCAAATTAATGACAACATCGACTAACAATTGGATGCTCATAAAAATCATCAAATTGGTAAGTCTATTTTGTAATATTACATCGATCGATCAATTAAACACAGAAAGATTAAGTATTGATACAAAAACATAAGAGCTGTTATCAATCAATGAATGCATATATACATATACCATTTTTAAATTCGAGCCTAGTAATGTTGATCTTATTTCACATGCTCAGTTCTCCACTATAACACTGATTGAGCCGAAAATGGGTCGGCGACTTACTCAACCACTAATTGACCTGATTTCAAGGTTTTTTACTAGTTGATTACTTTGATATAAAAAAAAAAAAGCATTGATAATTTAGATCAAATAGTAGTAGTAAAAATATGGTAGAAGTATACAAGTATTTTCATTATTCATTTTACTCTGTGTTGTCTATAAATGATTTATAGAATGTTATATATATACATACATATATATTGTTTGTCATTACATATCATTTAGACTGCAACTTAAAATTATATTTACAGTTCGGCGCATTGACACCTCTAGAACCTAGGCTTGGCAAAAAGCTAATAGAACCCCTTACCAATTTGATACACAGGTATTTAACGTGTTTATATTGATATTTCCCCTTCCCCCCCACATATATCTCAACAATTATAGATTTTATCATAGCAAGTAAAATAGTTCTATGTGTTATATAAATGTGTACATGTTTGTCTCAGTTACTTTATAGCTGGTATTATAAGAAGGATTATTAAAATAAATTATTAATAAGTTATCAATATCATTAATAAAATTATCTTTATTATTATTTTTAGTACATCTGCTATGTCTTTGCTGTATGAGTGCATCAACACTGTAATAGCTGTATTAATTTCTATATCATCTGGTATGCCAAATCATTCAGATTCAATACAACTGTGTGTGCAGAAATTAAGAATATTAATAGAGGATTCGGATCAAAATTTAAAGTACTTGGGCTTGTTAGCAATGTCAAAAATATTAAGGACACATCCTAAAAGTGTACAAGCTCATAAAGATCTTATTATGCAATGTCTCGATGACAAAGATGAAAGTATAAGATTGCGTGCCTTGGATTTATTATATGGAATGGTATCAAAAAAGAATTTAATGGAAATAGTTAAAAAATTAATGGTGCATATGGACAAAGCTGAAGGCACTACATACAGAGATGAATTACTTTCAAAGATCATACAAATTTGTTCTCAAAATAATTACCAATTTATAACATATTTTGAATGGTAAATTAATTTTATGATAATAATAAAACTAAATATATACATATAATGTTACAATATACAAATATAAGTTTTAATGTTCAATAATTAATAAGATATATATATATATATAAACTTTGAATTATAGGTACATATCTGTATTGGTGGAACTCACACGAATGGAAGGCACCAAGCATGGACCATTAGTAGCCACTCAATTACTTGATGTAGCAATCCGGGTACAAGCTATACGTAAATATGCAGTTCACCAATGTGCCTTACTGCTTGAAAATTCATATCTTTTAACTGGTCAACCACGAGCTACTATGTCTGAAGTTTTATATGCAGCTGCTTGGATATGTGGAGAATTTTCTAGGTAATAAATTAAATATATACCATAATTATTTTCATTAAATGATAATAATTTAAATGAAAATTTCTAATATTAATAGTGAACTAGAAGATCCTTTGGCAACATTACAATCAATGTTGCGATCGCAAGCATCCAGTTTGCCAGGACATATTCAAGCAGTTTATGTGCATAATATTTTAAAACTTGCTGCAGCAATATTATATAAAGCAGAGAAAGAAGGTGACAATGAAACGATGGAACAAGTAAGTTATACCGCGATTCATTTATATCAAGTATTATTATTCTATTATTTTCTTTTTCTTTTTTTATGTATACATATATACATATATATTAAATCATTTTATACTATTGAATTATATCTAGATATAAACAATAATATTATCGATATATTTATAGTCTTTTTTATTTTACAGATTTTTGCATTGAAAGATAAAATAGCGGCATTTGTGTGCAGTGGTGACTTAGAAGTTCAAGAGAGATCTAGTTCTGCATTGGTTATATTTGAATGCTTGAAAGAAAATCCTGGCTTGGCTGAAGAATTAATGGAAGCCTTTGAAGGTGAACTTAATCCTGTTGCTCCTAAAGCTCAAAGAAAGGTAAAAATAATATATTATTTATTTTTGTTTAAAAAAAAGAAAAAAAAAAAAAGAAAAAAAAAGGTTACAAATATCTCTTTAAAATAATTAATTTTTTAATATATATATATATATATATATTTAGGTACCTATACCTGATGATTTAGATCTAGATTCGTGGATCAATGATCCACCCTCGGAAAGCTCTGATTCCGAGGATATGGACATGAACGAAATCTTTGTGAAATCAGAGAAGTCTAATAATTCTTTCATGAAACGAGAAACTAACGAACCTACGGTAGAAGAACTTCAAAAGAGAAGAGAGGCTAGAAAATTGGAACAACAAAATAATCCTCATTATTTGAAAGGATCATTTAAGAATTCCACATCATATCATAATTCAACAAATTTTTATGAAGACTTTGAGAACATTCCAGTTGCTGAATTAGACATACCAGTGTCTCTAAAAATATCGAATTATTCTAATTCTAGTAAATATCACAATATGAGTGTGGATAATAATTACAAGAGACATAAAAAACATGGCAAGAAAAAGAAATCGAAAAAAAGTAAATATATATATATATATATATATGTATATATATATTTTTTCTATTTATACATTAATGTTATGCAACTGTATTATTGTAAATCTCGATTAAGATACATTGTATTATTATTTTTTTGCATTTTATTATTATCATAATTTTTTTTTTCTTTTTAATTTTTTGTTAGATAAACAATCGGCATCAGAAGATGAAAGGGAAGAAGATTATCCTACACAAGTTATAAATACAGGTATTGGTGAACTTCCACCAGGGGCAGAAATAAGTGATAGCGATGATTATGATATGATCGATGCAAATGATCCACATCGAGCTTTAAATATTGATTTAGACATGCCTTTGCGGGAGGACGAAAGATTACCGGTTTTGGAACACAGAGTAGTAGAGAATAGTCCAAATCAGAAAGTTACAGAGGTAAAGACAATAAAAAAAGATAAGGTAATTATTACTTTTTTTCTTCTTTTTTTATATATAATGTAGATATATATTAGGTTGGAAACTATGAAACGGGCGTTGAATGAAAAAAACAAACAAAACAAAAACGCCCGTTTCATAGTTTCCAACCTAATATATATATATATATATATATATATATATATTACATACGATGTGTGTAGGAGGGAAAATATATATCTTATTTATATTGATAGGGTCATAGAAAAACAAAAAGAAAGAGTAAATGTGTTCAAGAAAAACAGGCTGATAATCAAATAAGTATGACTGATATGTGGTTAGAAGATAATACTGAAGAAGCAGGTTCTTCCTCTATTCAAGATTACGCAGAAGTGAATAGTAAAAAAAATGTAGATATACGAAAAGATAGTAAGAGAAAAAAATCTAAGAGTCAGGAGAAACATAAAAAAGTGAAGGAAGTCGATACCAAACATAAAAAATCAAAAAAATCAAAAAGTAAGAAAGAGAAGAAGTCGTCGGATTATGAAGAAACAGCTGGTATATCTACGCCCTCCAAAGAAATATTGCCAGAGTTAAGGAATGACTTAGTTATTACTGAAAATAGTTTGAATTCTATTCAACCATTGATCGCGTATGATGAATTATCTAAGAATAAAACTATTTCTATGATGTATGAATTAAAGCAAATTGCAGATGACACTAGTAAAATAATTGTATCAATACTCATTACTAATATAGGTCAAAAGCTCGTAAAAGAAATAAGGTTCGATATTACGGATACGTCAACATTGAAATTAATGAAAAATGTGAGTATTTTATTTCGTTTTATTTTATTTTATTTTATTTTTGTTTTCTTTTATTCTTATGACAACAGATCACTTGTAGCATTTTGTTTAATCGAAATTTGATTTCTTTTTTTTTGTTTTTTTTTTTGTTTTTTTTTTTTTTTTTTTGTTTTTTTTTTTTGTCTTTTTACTCTTCTAGAATGGCGATGAATATGGAATGAAATTGCCATTCCAACTACCTCCACAATCCAGTAAAGAAACTCAATTTACCATATTAATATCCGATGTAACGTTCGCTCAAAAATTGAGAGGGACATTGACGTATATGCTTGAAAATATGGAAGGAACAATCCAAGAAAAACTCGACTTTACTATAAATTTATCGTGTAGTAAATTTATGGTTGGACATTTGTCTCATAAAGATATATTAACGGAGTTGCTTAAAAGTGGTCAACTAGTATCTAGAATAAAAAAAGAAATCGTCCCGTCTCAGGAATTTAATGCAGTTTTAAATACTGTCTGTTGCAAATGCAATCTCACACTCGTGGAACAAATAAATAATACCGCATCTTTGTATGGTCATTCGTTGAAAGGACATCATGTGTGCCTTTTATTAAAATATAATGTAAGTATAAAAATATAATATAACGATAGAGTTATATTGATGATTATTTCGTTCTGATTTTTTGCGCTTAATATTTATTTATATGTTTTAGAAATCGACAGGTAATTTGTTGATCGAAGGTAAAGGTGACAATAACTCTCTCCTGTCAGGAATTGCGGAAGAGATATCAAGGCTTCTGACATAAAAGAAAGTGTACCTATGTTTTAAAAAAAAAAAAAAAAAAAATCTAATGATTCCTATCATTCATTACAGTCATATTCAACAAACCTTTACATTCAGCGAAGAAATATTTTCCAGAATCTGTTATGTATGAGATAATGATTATAGGAAACTCGCCTGCTAATTCATTAATCATTA
This sequence comes from Vespa crabro, assembly GCF_910589235.1. Taxonomy (NCBI): domain Eukaryota; kingdom Metazoa; phylum Arthropoda; class Insecta; order Hymenoptera; family Vespidae; genus Vespa; species Vespa crabro. The sequence continues at coordinate 2,338,462 of NC_060956.1, read as the reverse complement.
CATATTTTTAGATGGAGTTCTTATCTAAGCACTGTATAATTTAGATCATAAAATTTGTTAAATATACATACATATATAAGAGTTATACATATGTATACATATATACATGGATAAATACATACAATATACATGTATATGTGGGTTATCAGGATTCTAAACAAACAAACAAACAAAAAAAGAAAAACAAAAAAAAAAAAAAAAGAAAAAAGAAAGAAAAGAAAAAGAAAAAAAAAAAAGAGAGAGAAACATTTATTCACAAATTAAAAAGACATCGATACAAAAAGTAGGGAATAATTGAAATAAATTTATATTATTTCGGAGTCGCCTACTTTTTGTGCTGCTGCCTCGTTTTATAGAGTAAATTTATTTTAAAAATTCGAAGAAGAGAAAAAAGATTAAAAAAGGAAAAAAAAAAATGGAAAGAAACAATTTGGTATCTTGTAAAAACTATAAGATATCATCTCTATCGTCTATATTGTCATGTTACATCTCATTTATGAGAATGTGTATAAATATAATAATATTATTTAGTGGCGATAACTATACCATTTCTGCATGCGATATTACGTTTATAATAATATTATAATATTAATATTTTCATATACATCTAAATCACATCTTAAACAATTTATATTAAAATGTAAGTGAAAAGAAAAAAACAATGTAAATAGCTTTGTGCCTGTAATCTATGCTTACAAAAATTATTTTATTGGTCGGAAATCTCTCTAAATTTGATTTAATATAATAACGAAATGTTTCATATTAATCATCATTTAACATAGAATCAGAATGCATGATACAAAAGATTTAATAACATCTTAGTATTTCATCCAAAGAAAGATGGGGAGCCTTCCTGAATAAAATTATGACTGCACTCGCGTTTTATCATTGCATTTACGTATCGTCTGCTTATAATAATTGTGACTTTATTTTCTTCGTGATTTCATTTTAAATGAAATCACGTCTCATTGTGGACGTTGTAAAAAAAGTAACTAAATCATTAGAACAATATCGAGAAACAAGAAAATTTAAATATAATTATGTTTGTAACGTCCCCCCTCTCAAGAACTAATTACACGTGCAATTATCTAATATATTTTTAAGATTCCTTACTCATCCTCTCTCTCTCTTTATCTCTATCTCTCTCTCTCTCTCTCTCTCTCTCTCTCTCTCTCTCTCTCTCTGTGTGTGTGTGTGAGTGTGTGTGTGTGTGTGCAATATAAATTATATGTATGCTATAAAAATCGAGAAAAAAAAAGAAAAAAAAAATCAAAAAAAAAAAAAAAAAGAAAAAAAAAAAGAAAAAATCAACGATCAAATGCATGTCCAATTAAAATGAAAATAATAATTATATAAAAGATCTAATTAATTGAAAAGATAGAAATGACTAATAGATTAGAATAGAATAACAGTTCAAAGAAAAAAAAAAAAAAAAAGAAACAGAAAAAAAATTGCCGAAACAAATCACGCAAAAATTCCATCAAAGCCGCATTTTTTATAACGCATCGTCTTTCATTTGGCAACAAGTGCAGAAAATTATCACGCTGAATGTACGGATTATTTTACGTACAAACAACTTAATAATACTCTTTAATTACAAAGATCTTTGCGTTGATTGTATAGAAGATAATAGATTACGATTAAAAAAGAAAAAAAAAAATCTACACCTGTCAGACTTTTTTTATAACTTTGTTTGCTTCATTTTCTACTTCAAACTTGTTTATCTAATTGTGTAGTTAACATAAAAGATTGTTATCCAAGACTGAAGGAAAAGAAGTAAAATAAACATACAATTTGATTGGTTCGATTAGAAGAAGGAAAAAAAGAAATAATTTTTCTACTTGAAATTTTTATTATTTTTATATGACGATTTATATATTTTATATATATATATATATATATATATATATATATATATAATTTTATTATCTATCTTTATACATATGAATATTTGTAATCTTAAAAAGAGAAATACAATATTTACTTCTTTTTTTCTTTATAAACATTTCTTTAATTATTTTCACATAGGTATAAATATATATAAATATAAATATAAATATAAATATAAATATAGATATAAATATATATATACATTCATATACATATATTTGTTGAAAATTTACTCGTCGTAGTTCAACAGATTTCATTGTAAATAAAAAGGAAGAAAGTTAACGCGGTAAAAAGAATTATAGTGCGTTAGCCTTAATTTTCTTTTTTTTTTTTTTTTTATCTTAGCCTTGAAATGGTATAATAAGAAAATGGGTTGATTCTCGTTGACGAGATCAGGTGAATCACGATGTGAAGTAATGTCGTTCGTGAAAATTAGTTAGATCTCGTGTATGTGTCTTCATTGTTGGAGATTCAATGAATCAACGCGGATTACGCGTAAGATTAAACTCGTCGAAAGTCTTTAGAAATATTTTTTTATCTTACAAAGAGAATTTCTTTCTTTATATTATCATATTATTTAAATGACGATCTTTACACGAAACGTTCGATTTAAATGGAATTGAAATTTCTCTGTACGGAAGGAAGAAAAAGTCAAACATGTTTCGATCGTTCTCCGGCAAACGATAATAACAAACAACAAACATATATCGAATATATATATATATATTTATATTTGAATATATATATATATATATATATATATATATATATATGTGTATATATATATATATTCAAATTTCTATATTGTGTGTGACAGTTAATTTTATTTCTTTCGTCGTCGATTAAATAATCGACGACGAAATAATTATCTCTCTTAAGAGATCGATCAAATATTGTATAATTAGTTATATCATCGAGATATACTATATAAACGCAATAATTCTCTTCTTCCTTTTGATTAATATCTAATACTCCACTGTTTTCTCTTTTATGTTCAATAAAAAAATAATTCTTTTGAAGATCTTTACTTGTGACAAACGAACAAATGGGATCGTTAAAAAAAAAGAAGAAAAGAGGAGAAAGAAAAAAGAAAAGAAAAAAAAAAAAAATAGAAAGAAACATTTATCGAATGAATAAATTTCTTGATATTATATTTCAACTTATATGATTTATTAAATTCGATCGACTTTGAAATATGTTATACGAAGAAAATTTTCGAAGATACACACAAATCGAAGATTCGAAAGATTCGCAGAACTATCATTCTCTATATCACATGATGGAATAGAATTCGTTTACAAAAGACGACTAATCCCAGAATCCGCCCCACTTCTTCGTTCGGTCCTTCGAATATAATCTATTTATAAACTTACGACTTATTATGTACCGATTAGTCGTTCGAAATACTACATCGTGTATTCTACAGCGATAAACGTGCAATTAAAATTATAATTTTGGCTAAATATTCTTACGAAATATGAGATATTATTTTTGTGAATACTTCATTGTGCAATCATAAGTGACGTTAATCCCTGTGATTTCTTTTTTTTTTCCAAGAGATCGCGATCTCTTCTTTTCTCTTTCCTTTATTTTTCTTTTTTTTTTTCCACATATAATTGTAATTATATGTGAATAGTATATGATAATTATAATGTAATAGTAATAATAATAATAATAATAATAACGGGAATATATATGTCTATATCGTAAAGTTGTACGGAGCAGAGAAATTAACGGAATCAATTCGACAGATTTCGATTGTGTTTTCGATAAATTGTTTCGACAAATTTTTCAAACAATAACAATTATAATAAAAAATTTAACAAATAAATAAATAAATAAATAAATAAATAAATAAATAAATAAATAAATGTGAATAAGTAAAGAAATAAATAAATAATATTATATTGATATTGATTAAAGTGGTGGAAATATAGATTATAAAAAAAAGAAAAAAAAAAAGATCCGATCGCGAGGATAACGAGTATAGAAGAGAACACTGTCACTGTGATCTCTACGGTCGACCGATAGGAGAACGAAATGGCAGGAGTGCGAGTAGCGTGCCGTGGTGTGCTATATAAATAATACTTCGCGCAAAGACAAATCAGTCGACTTGCGGCCGCCGTACCTGTCACGGTATAAAATGCAACGCTAATAACGTAGACATCGGGAAATTAGTTTACCAAACAATATATATATATTTATTTATATACATATATTTCGTTCGAACAAATTCAAAAGCTTTCCCTCAATCATTTTTTCCTCATCTTCCTTTTCTTCATCTTAATCTTTATCTTTATCATTTTCTTTCTTTCCGTTTTTTTTTTCTTGTCTTTTCTCCTCCTCCTCCTTTCACCCTTTCACCCTTTTCTTCTTCTTTCTCTTCCTTCTTTGTTGTTCCTTCCTTTTTTTTTTTTTTTTATCCTCATTTTGTCCTATTTATTTATTTATTTTCTTTTTTAAATTTGATTTCTGGAAAATTGAATTTATTATATTATCAGAAGGATCGATTGATCACTCGATCTATCGTTCTAATCTATCATTAACGATCGTTCGTTCTTCGTTGCACACGGTAGCCGCAGAGTTAAAGATAATTTAAGGAAGAGATTAAAGGAAACTCGTGATAACCGTGAACGATCCGTGATCCATTGGAGCAAAGATGTCGCACGACAATTTAGGATTTACAGCGAGTACGGTGAGTTATAATGTGAACACATGAAAAAAGAAAGAATATATATATATATATGACTATAATATAAATAGTCATATATATATATATATATAGAAAAAAGTGGAAAAATATCTATCTCGGTTAAGATAATATCGACAATAAACATATCTTTTCCGTATTGTGTATATAATGTGTACGCATGTGTATACGTATGTATATATATATATATATATATATATATATATATATATACATACATACATATACATATATATATACATACGTATGTATATAATGTGTACGCATGTGTATACGTATGTATATATATATATATATATATATATATATATATATATATACACATACATACGTATACATATATATATATATACATACGTATGTATATATATATATATATATATATATATATATATATTTGTCTGTTATGTCCTTTAAATTGTGTTACGGTAAATTGTATATTGTAAAAACAAATTTCGTTTTTCCTTTGTCTTATGCGTCGATAATTACCAAACATAGATAATTTCAAAGTATTCCATTATGAAAAATAGTTTTTCTTCTTTCGAAAATTTATTTTCTTCTATTACAAAATTTTTTATTCTTTTTTTTTGTAGATTATTTAACTTTCGTAAATTCGAAAAATTCCGTTGTTAGGAAAAAAAAGAAAACAAAAGAAAACCATATCTTTATTGTAAAAAATGTAAATAACAATAGTCCACGAAAAAATGAGACCTTTTTTAAAAGCACTATAACAATTTAGAAAAATTTCAACGCGAATGGAATCTTTCAATTTTTATTTTTTTTCTCCTTCTCTTCGAATTATTTCATTTTATGAATATTCGAGGAACGAAAGGAAGGAATGTTTAAGCTCGAAAAATTGATTGAATCACTTTTGATAATATTATTATATTATTTCGCATAATTTATATCGTTGATTTTCGCGATAAAAAAAAAAGGAAAATTTGTATTCATTTCGAAAATGAATTTATTTCATCAATAATATATATTCACCTTTATTACATATAATATATTTATTAATTCAAAATTTTCTATGTATTTAAATGATCAATTTATCAATAATAATAATAATAATGATTAGTAAAAATTTTTGGTTGAAATAAGTATTGTACAGAAAATTATGGTTAAAAATATTATTTAAAAAAAAATTCTTTAGTGTCTTGTAATTGTTACGTTCATACAAACCACTTAGATAGCAAATTGCGATTGTTTATATCTTAGTATATGAATATGTATATATAATGGCCATATCTACTACGTTGTATATTTTTATTCATTTTAACGTCACAAGCGCGTGCCCACACGCCTTTTCTGTCTCTTCTCGAGCATATCCTTCATTCGTGTCCTTTAAATCTGAAAGAACATTGACCTACATCGACGAATATGTGTATACATGTGCTTCAATATAATATATTCTTTTTCCTTTCTCTCTTTCTATCTCTCTCAATCTCTCTCTCTCTCTCTCTCTCTCTCTCTCTCTCTCTCTCTCTCTCAATCTCTTTCTTCTTTGTATTAAAAAAAGGATCACATAATCATACTTTTTCGAATAAAAAAATTAAAGATACAGATTGTGGGAGAGAGATGTTATTTAAAGTTTTTGTTAACGATCGTTAAAATTATAAAGGAACATTTTTATTAGATTAAATATAAAACTCATTTCTCGATGGCGAAGGACAAATCGAACATTAACTCACAATCATTTAAATGTCCTTCTTTCGATTCCATCTTGGCAATGAGCTCATTGTAAAAACTCGATATATTAATCATCTGATCATGAGAGAAATGGAAACATAATTTATGGTAAAAGTAAACATATATACAATAGATGACTTTCACTTTTCGAGCTATCGACTTCATGCAATAAATCAATCGATTATGATCTCTCGTTAACGATATCAAAGTTGAAGTTAAACAAATTTTATGTTTTCCTCTTGTTTTTGATCGGATGATATTCTTCTTTTATAATGTATTCTCTGTATGTAAACGTCAACGATCATTCACGAGGATTAGGATTTAATAATTTGTTTTTTTCACACTACTTTCATATGACGACACACACATGACAGATATCAAATTTATTATTGTAAAAATATTTAAACATTTCTTTTTCCTTTTTTCTTTTTCTTTTTTCTTTTTTTTTTTTTTTCTTAAATTTTACTAACTATAAGCGATTTTAATCTATTTACTTTATAGATCCAAATGTGTTAAGTGAGTAACGTGTCGTAAAAAAAGATAGAATAAAAAGTAAACAATTTTGATCGATTAAACGGTAGTAAATTTTTCGTATTAAAAGGTAAAAAATGCTGTTCTTTTTTTTTCTTTTCTTTTTTCGTTTTTTGCCTACAAAAATTTCTATCAAATATTTTTACAGCGACGAACTGTATATTTAAGAGATTTTCTTCTTTCTCTTCATTTCAAAATTAATTAACACTCGAGAAATTATCAAGCGCGATTAATGATTTTGTAAGAATTAAACGCAATATTTTATAAAACGATTAGAATCATCAAAGATGATCATCGGCGATCGATATGAGATTATCTGTGGAATATTACTCTTCCGAATTAACGACGTATTCGGTTTAAACCAGTTTTGTAACGACGATTAAATATTTAAGTTCGTTAGATCCGAGCCAAGTCAATCACATTTCGAGCATACCTTTTTTCGAGCGTTCATTCATGTCATTTCTTTTTTTAAAATGGACCCATCGCCATTCGATACGATCGTATAGTCGTATTCGATCAAATGAGATAAATATTATAATTCAATCAATCAATTTAATTTCATATTCGATATTGCAGGGAGATGAATTTTCTTTTTTCTTTATGTTTCTTTTCTTTTTTTTTATTTTTATTTTCATTTTTTTTTTTTAATTTAATCGATAATCTCACGTAAGAGAGAGAAAGAGAGAGAGAGAGAGAGAGAGAGAGAGAGAGAGAGAGAGAGACAGACAGAGAGAGAAAATTGTAACGTAAGAATAATTTTTCGTTTAATATATTTTTTTTATTTCTTTCCATATAAATTCTTTGTATCGTATATACACACACACACATATATATATATATATATATATATGCATAAATCTTCACGGAAGAATTTCGATAAGGCATATTTCGACGATGATTAATGCATTTTTAATTTCATTAAACAAATGCCCTTTTAAATCTTCGCAAATGTTTCTACTTAAGAACATTTATTCTGACTCATTCACGTTACATACATTAATAATTTATTAACCGCATTGTATTTTTATTCATTTCTTTTTTTCTTTTTTTCTTTTTTTTTTCTGTTTTTTTTTTTTTTTTTTCTATTTTATCTTCCATCAACATCTTATTGTTTTTATCGGCAATTTATTAATTCAAAGAATTATCTTGTAATCAAACCATTTCGTCAAATCAGATCGGCTTATCTTAAAGGATAAAACTTCTCTTGTTCATAATAAAATGTTTATATATCGAAATATTTCAATTCGATTATTCGACTCATCGTCGTCGTGTTCGATCTCCTTTGACTTTCGTCTTATTCAGATCAACCACAATGATAACGATTACAATGGAATTAATATCGTATTCTTTCGTCGAACTTCGAAACTTCAAAAGAAGTTCCTCCGTGAATTTTCTTATCGTTACTTTTCGATTAATTTGCACAATGAGTCTTGAAAAAAAAAAAGAAAAAAAAAAAGAAAGAAAAGAAATACTAATTGATAACGAACAAGTATCGAACACATTTACATTTCTTATATACTTATATATATATTTTATATATATATATATATATATATATATATATATATATATATATATACGGCAAATAAGAGAGATTATTAAAAATTCATCAAATATATTATTTAATTGTGTTCTTTTAAAATTATTATCTGTTGTTGTGATTAATTGAACATTTATCGCCTGTTTCGTGAGGATTATACATTCAAATTGATAAGAGAAAAGTTGAAAAAACATAAGATCAGTTATCACATATAAAAATTCTATCTGATTATCATTATTATTATATTAGTATTATTTCGTATATTATTATTATTATTATTATTATTATTATTATTATTATTATGAGAACCACGTATTTCTATTTATCGGAGTAAATATGATATGATTGTAAAGAATTTCCTCAGGTATTTAGGTTATTCAAATAATTGAAGGAAACATTCTTATCGTAAAACATAATAAATGTCAATAGTAGGGAGCTGGAAAAAAAAATATATATATATATCAATAATTTTTAAACAAATATTTACATTTTCGATAGATTATTGCTGATAATGATGTACTTGGATAATCGAACAATTAAAATCAATTCTATCCTTATCGGAAAAGCGATAGACATTGCTTCAATTTTTCATAATCCATTAGAGATAATAAATGTTTGAAGAAATCTTTCTAATCGATCTATAGATCGCGATAGTTTATTACTTCGTATGCGATAACTATCATCAGATTTTATTACTATAATATTTATCGAAGTATCGTAGCAAGTCGCATTTAAAGTTCAAAGTTTAAAATCTAAAGAATTGAATTCCTTAAAGGATAACATTAAGACGAGTGTGTTATAAGTGATATGTTTGAAAGTTGATTGGTGAAAGAGATGTTTGAGGAAAACGAAAAAGAAGCATTTATTGAGTCCGACGTAAACGAAAAGATTTATTAATCAAGAATCCTGAAATATTTATTAATTGAATATTTTCTTAATTTAAAAGTTAATTAAAAAAAAAAATATATATATATATGTAATACTTATATATATATATTTTTTTTTTCTGTATGGATATACGGTATATATATTGTTCTATAGATACATTGATATGTACATATATGTATAATAGAAGAAACATGTTGGCTCTTTTATATTCCTAATCGTAAAAGAATTTTATTCGAACACTTTAAAAGTATATTTGCAATAACTCGAACAACACGTCATTCACGTATATCCATTATGTATTCATTCAATTTCTCTTGTAAACTTATCTTGTAACGAATTTACATACCCTTTCTCCCTCTTACCTCTTTACTTACTTCCCTCTCCAAAAAAAAAAAAAAAAAAAAAAAAAAAAGAAAAAAGAAGGAAAAGTCCATCTCTTACGACGACGGATACGTACGTGAAGATTCTCTTGGTTCACGCTTAATTAGGAGACTTCCGTTGGAAGAAAGCGTGTCACGAGTTTTAAACGAGTCTCTTCTCTTCTTCTTCTTCTTCTTCTTCGCGATTCTCGTATCTAATGCGAGCAAAAAAATAAGAGAGGGATAATGTTACACGCGCGGCTGCAGAGTAAATTAACGTCGTTTGTTTTTCGAGGAAACGAAATCGTACTTTGCGAAGGTGGTAGAAAAAAGAAGAAAAAAAAAAAGAAAAAAAGAAAATGTTAATCAACACGTTTGTTCATAATCTATCTGCATGAGTTCCGTTTTAACAAGCGGAATTATTGTATTTAACTTTCGACGTTCGACAAATCGCTTTCATTTTTATTTTTGTATAATTTTTACGCCGTAAATTCGAATTTGTCCTTTTCCATTTACCAGATAAATTTCAATTCAAAGAAATCTCTTTCTTTCGTGCGTCTACATTTTCCCTACGATCTTTTTCTTTTTTCTTTTTTTTTTGTTTCTTTTTTTTTTTTTTATTTTTTTCCTCTCTTTTTTTCTTTTTTCTTTTTTCTTTTTTTTTTTTTTTTTTTTTTTAATGCGATAAATATCAAGTAGAAAAATGATCTCTCAAAAAATTTCATAACAAATGAAATCATACGACGTTGTTAATGATTGGCTGATCGATTATCTTCGATTAAAAAAAAAAAAAAAAAAAGAAAAAAAAGAAAAATGTAAAAAAAATTTAAATCGTGCCGTTCAAAGGCGAAGGAGAATTATTCTAATCAACGAAATACATTTGTATTTTCTTGCATGGATTTTCTTTCTTTTAATAAACGGAATTCATTTTTATCTCTTTTCGACATTGGACATTGTCTTATTTTCTTTTCACGATAATTTTCATCGGCATCGCTGAATTGATCATTTTTTTATTCCACGAAAAATTCCGAACAAAATTCTTACCTACATCTAATTATTTAATTTATATTAGATAATAAATATATTTAACTTGTAATCTTTTTGTATAAGATTTATATTTATGAAGATTAAATAATTAGGCATGATGATGACGTTAGGCAGACGACGTACGGTGAGAAATTGATTTTTTAATTAATCATAAATAATTTATTAACAAATAAGTTAGTATTAATACGAGAGAATTAGAACGTTCCTAATCAATTATCTTTGATACATGAAGGGAAAAGAAAGAGAAAGAGAGAGAGAGAGAGAGAGAGAGAGAGAGAGAGAGAGAGAGAGAGAGAGAGAGAGAGAGAGAGAGAGAGAGAGATAATATTCCATTCGGTAAATTTCCGATTGGTTGAAAACAAACTAGAGTATCTACTCTTTCGTTGATCCACAATGACTCATCTTTAGAAGTTAGATAATTAAACGCGTCTAAAGCGTTTATATCGATCTCTATGATCAATTAACAACCGTACATGTAAGTATATATGTATGATCGTATGTAGTACAATCTCGATTGAAAACTCGTGATATCGTTTTAAAATGATCGTCGTAATAAGATTTGAACATGATATTATTTTCAAGATTTTGATAGACAAAATTTTTGAGATTAAAAAACTGTGCTAAGTCAGATGTGTGCCATTTTAATCGTATCGATCGATATTAAGATTTTACTTTTTTTTTTTTTTAATTAAATTCGTAAATACAATCACATTGTAATCGCGTTTTACATGAAACGATTCCAATCGTATATACGTATACACACACACACACACAACACACACATATACGCACGTATACATACACGTTATTGATATATAAGTTCGTTTGTAACTAGCTAGCAATGTTCTTTATTTATACCAGCTTTTGGCCAAGAACTTGGACTTGCACGAGAATATTTCAACATCTTCTTATCTCGCTAGTATAAACCTAAATAGCATTAAGCGACGAAAAAACGTTCATAACGAATCCAATGAGAAAGAGAAAATTGTATCAACAGGTGTTAATGCTCAATGACAACAATATGTTTATCATTATTCTACTTTGATATGTTAGATGACCTTATCGTAATTATGTTTTTATTACGGGTGTTCTCATTAAAATGACACGTGAAGTTTATCAAAGAGATATGTCAACTTTTCATTCGAACAAAATTGATATGTACAATACATACATACATGTATACATACATATATATATATATATATACATATATGTTATTGTTTTATCGTTATTGATTTTACTATTATATTCTTGAAGATTATCGTTATCTATTCCTTTAAATGTTATAATTCAGATGTGACGATACATATGAATATATACATTCTGCCACTGAATGAAAATACACATGAGCATATATCCTATACTGCATTACGTTATACATTAACGAACGTGCATATATATATGTATATATATATATATATATATATATATATATATATATATATATATATATATATATATATCATTGTGCACTACAGAAAATAGTTCTCTCATAGGACAACGTTTCAACGTAATAACCGATCATAAAGAGTATCGCGTAATATAATAATTGATTTAAAGGACATAAAATTTGAAACAAAGGCTATCACAATGTTACATTATTTAATGTATTAAAAACCAAACTTTATAATAAACTGCGAACTTTGCCTCTCGTCTCTCGCCAATAATTCGTACGAGCTACGTTCAAGGATAGAATTAGAAAGAGAGAGAAAGAGAGAGAGAGAGAGAGAGAGAGAGAGAGAGAGAGAGAAACATAATCATTTATTTGTAAACGAAACACGGTAATATCGTAACGTGATAATATATTAACATTGATAAACGTTCAAGAATAAAAAACAAAATAAATTAATTAAAAAAAAAAAGATGAAAAAGAGTGGGGATAAGGTACAATTAGGCTTCTACGAAATAACTTGTCAAACTTCCGTTTTATTTTACGAACAAATTTAATTCATTGGCAATTGCTAAGCATTTTTTTTATCTTTTACCTTTTCGTTATACAACTTGCTTTTCTTTTTTCGTTCGTCCTTGGCCAAGATAATTCTCCAAGGCCGTCGATTATTCGTCTATCTCTCTTTTGTCTTTTTCTAAGTTAGTTACTTCTCTCTCTCTCTCTTTTGTCTCTTTTTCTTTTTCTTTTTTTTTTTTTAATAAATTTTTAAATTCATAAAAACATGTCGTTTTACTGATTTACGTATTGTCGTAGAATAAATTGCTTTTTCTAAGTTATATATCTTAAAGACGAATCAAATGTGTCTCTGTTCGTTAATACGTTAATTGAATTAACAAAGATAACAATCGAGAGATCTTCGTATACTTGTTGTTCTTTTTTTTTTTTTTTTGTTTTCTATTTTTCATTGTAATAACGTAAATATATTGAAATAAATGAGAAAAAGAAAACGAAGAAGACGTAAATTTTTGTTATAATTAGTGAAACACGCGCGTGTTATTCGTCCTAAATATAATCGTGTAAGTAAAAAAAAAAAAAAAAAAAAAAAAAAAAATAAAAAAAGAAAGAAAAAAGAAAGAAAAAAAGGAAAAGGAAAAAAAAATATAAGCGAGTGGCATTTAAGATTGATGTTAATTAAATTTATCGTTACATAGGTACATGGATCTATTTAACGTTATAGTTACGAAATAAATTAGACTAATTAACGAGAATATGTTAGGGCCAATTGATAATTGTCGATTTGCGATAATGTTAATTAGATTATTTCCGAGCAATGAACATGAGAATCTTATTATTTCTTTTTTTTCTTTTTCTTTAGTTTTTTTTTTATTTTTTTTAATTTTGTTTTCATCTTTGCCTACGTCTCATCGTAATCTCAAAATCAAATCTTTCCATTTGAGACATGAGATCTCGCAAGATCTCTCGATCACGATCGAGACCATTATCGTGATATATTATTGGATCTACTAGAGCAGATGTGTCGATTCTCTATTATTACATACACGGATCTACAGTATCTACATACATACATACATACATACATACATACATACATACATACATGCATACATACATACATGCATACATACATACATACATACATACATACATACATATATATATATATATATGTATATATGTATATAAATACATACATTCATGTATATATACTTCGGTCATAACTTATACTCACATAATAAATTCCACGAGTAAAATCGTAACACTCTTCTGACGGCGATTCTTCTCGTTATCGTCTTCATTGTCGGATCGTTGTAAATCTTCCGTTACGATCGTTACGCAACTATTAGCGCTTATGTTAAAGGCTGTTTTATGAGAAATAAGAGAAAAAGAGAGAGAAAGAAAGAGAGAGAGAGAGAGAGAGAGAGAGGGAGAGAATTAGATACAAAGATAGAAAACGATTATTTACATACATTCAGCGAATCATTTTTTCTCTCGCCTATTAACCATAATATATATATATATATATATATATATATATATATATATACATATATATATATATAAAATGTGTATTTACATACGTAAATATATGAACGTGTGTACATTACTGAAACAAAAAGCGGAAAAAGTAATTCTAAAAGAAGATAATAAAAGAGATTAAAAAGGAACAAAAAGGAAAAAAAAACAATAAAAATCGAGAAGAAAAACAATAAAAAAAAGAAAGATCGATGAGGATAAGAATCGATAATATATCCTCGTAAGTTCATTGGTATTCGAAAGGAACCGGATTGTCAAGTAGATACGTTAGTTCTTGATCAGACAAGCTTACAGGAAAACCACAAACTCACGTGATTCTTTGTAAGCGTACGTACCTCGAATATACTTTAGACTTTTGTCTTTTTATTTATTTTATCATCATTATCATCATCATCATCATTATTATTATAATAATTATTATTATCATTATTATAGTTATAATATTAATAATAATGTATTATTATTATTATGATAATGATTATTATTATTGGTTTCGTGCATTAAACGTAAACGGTGAAACAATATTTGATCGTTTAGTTTTTACCAAATGTAAACGAATTGAATTAGAAAATTATCTTTTTCTTTCTTTTTTTAATAAAAGGTATGCTACGATTAGATCCTTTTGAAATATGAGAGACGGCCTTTCGTTGAACACACATTATTCGACGATATTTCACGCTCGTAATTCAAACAAGCCGTGATAAATAAACATGCAGTAAACGGAGGAAAATGTCCGCTCGGTTCACGTTCACACCTTTAACAATTTTTCAAGTTAATAGGAATATTTATGACATTTTCTTTGCCACATTCGATCGATCCAGCAATTACGATTCTTTCGTAATCGATTTCTACGCTGTCCTTCGATTATAAATTCGATTCTTGGTATAACCATTGGAAATTATTTACAGGCTCGAAGGAAAGATATTTATTACGATAGTTACGTTTTTTAAATGATTTAATGTGAAATTTATCTGTGTAAACGAAAGAAATATATATAAGACAAACAAAATGTTCTTAGTTGGGCCAAAAACTTTTTATCCAATTTGTCAATATCAATTATCTAACAATTTCTTTCGAGAGACTTTTCGTACTTATAATTCGGCTTGTAG
This sequence comes from Vespa crabro, assembly GCF_910589235.1. Classification (NCBI taxonomy): domain Eukaryota; kingdom Metazoa; phylum Arthropoda; class Insecta; order Hymenoptera; family Vespidae; genus Vespa; species Vespa crabro. The sequence goes on along the minus strand of NC_060956.1, from coordinate 2,323,254 downwards.
TTTTACAATTTGAAAAAAAAAAATAAATAAAAAAGAAAGAAAAATTGCAAAAAAATAGTAATCAGCCTGAAAGATTATAAGGAAGAGCAATTGATTTTTAAAATCACTTTAGGATTTTTTTAACCCTTCTGGTAACTTTTAATTTACCCATATATATATATATATATATATATATATATACACATATACATATTATATTTTAAGTATTGATATTAAATATATTAAATGTTTTATTATCGTTTTATTTTTTCTTCTTTTACGATGGAAACTTTTCTTTTTTCTGATGATGTAAAACGGATAAATCAAGACTTTGATGTATCTTTTGTTCCTCAGAAAATTCATACATATACGAATGTATGTATGTATGTATGTATGTATGTATGTATGTATGTATGTATGTATATATGTACAATATGTATGTATGTAGGTAAAAATACTTATATATGTACCAAGTTGAAAATTGAATTTTAGATCAATAAAGATCTACGTAGTGGTATAAATTGAGACAAATCATGAGAGATTTTGACGGATTAATAAAACGAGCCTCTCTTTCGCGATAAGATTGTTGAATGATTTGTTATACTACTCGATTTAAAGCTGAATGTATCGCAAAAAAAAAAAAAACAAAGATATACATACATATGTCGAAAAATGTCAAACTAATCAGATAAAATGTTTTTCTTTTCTCTTTTTTTTTTTTCTTTTTTGTTTTTTTTCTCTTTTAAATAAATCAACGGTCTCATGATTCTTTATCCCTTTTTTTTCTTCTTCATTTTTTCAGGATGCTTTGGAGCCGAAAGGATGGCACTCAAATTCCATACCGATGCAACATAAGTATGTACACATTTTAAAAATAAATCATTATTCCTTCAAGGAAAACCAGTGACATATATATATATATATATACAAAATATTTTTTAACGTTTTCTTTTTTTCATTCTTATATTATATTTCCTTTTTTTTTCATTTTTCATTTTTCTTTTCCTATTTATTTATTTATTTATTTTTTTTTATTTTTTATTTTTTTTTTCTTTAACAGAAACCCACAAAAGAATAACCGGTCGAGTATTTATACGTTGGAGCTCGAAGAAAAGAAGAAAGGTATACAAGAATACGACGATGATTATGAACCATACGACCATAGAACGGTGGCACATCCGACCACGTTAGTATCATACTAATTTATAACTTTTATGTAATTTGATAAAGACATTATATGTCTCTATGTAAATTAACAAATTATTTCACTTTATTTCGAGACTTTTGTTTCTCTATTTTTTCCTTTTTTCTTTTTTTTTTTTTCGTCTACTATTCCTTTTTTTGACGATATTATTATAACATATTGTTTCTTTCAATATGTAATACATATTCATGTTCGTGTTATGTTTACATTGTTCGTTGTTATAGTTTAGAAAAGAATTTTATGAACATAATAAAAAGTTTCTAAATGAATGATAGATCGTTAGATTAGTATAATCTATCTATTTTATACTCTTTGAATATTAAATATATTTCTTATGTTAATATCTTGTAACGTTTGGACAATTATATAAATAAATAAATTTCTTAGATTCGATTGAAGATATATTTTGAATGTTTATTTTTAAAAAACATATGTACGTATTTATATGGGAGAATGTCCCATTGAATTCATTTAATTTAATTCCATTTTGTTCGTTTGTTATTTTCTTTCTTTAATTTTATTCATACATATTTAAAATTGTAATCATTCATGGATCCTTTTCAGCTATCATAAAGAACATTGGAAATATATACTTTAGATATTCGTTAGATTTGCATTTATATATATATATATACAATTCTTGTTACGCTTAAAATATGGATTTCCATTATTAAAAAAAAAAAAAAAAAAAAAAAAAAAAGAAAAAAAATAAAAAAAAATTGTTACAACTCACAATTATATTTTTCGAAACGTAATACTCGTAATCTTAATAACTTTTATTTGAAATTTTTATTTCTTTATAAAATTAAGAGGATCGATTATATTAGTCCATATCGTTTAAAATGCGACAATAGTTTCTATATCACGGATTTTTTTCTATTTAATAAATACGATTATTATATTTATATTTTCAGAAATGTGGAGACTTTATTCCATCTATTAAAAGGTAGCTTAGGTACTGGTATTCTTGCAATGCCAATGGCCTTTCACAATTCGGGATACGTGTTAGGCATGATCGCTACAATAATTATAGGTCTACTTTGTACATATTGCATGCGAATACTCGTTACTTCGATGTATGATCTGTGTAAAAGAAAAAAAGTAGGATCCATGACTTATCCAGCGACCATTGAAGCTGCACTTGAGGAAGGTCCGGTATGTTTGAGGCGGTTTTCGAAATCATCGATGTAAGTAATATTGATCTTTATTATTATAATGCGATTATTATATTTATATACATCGATCGATGTCGATTATAAATTATTTTTCTAATATATTGTTGATATATTATTAATATATATATATATAATTATAAATATATAATATAAATATATAAATAAATAAATATATATATATATAATATTTTGGACATTATTTGCATATATTTTTGTTTATGTATAATATATATTGAATATATTTAATTAATATGTATTATATATTATATATTATATATTATATTATTTATATATTTCATATATAAATATATATATGAAAATATTTAACAAATTTTATTTTTTCTCTCTCTCTCTATTTTACATATAAATATATATATATATATATATATAAATAAAAAAAATAAAAATAATAAATATATATATATATATAAAAATAATAGTTTCTTCTTTTTTTTTGTTTTTACAGACACGTAACAAACACTTTCCTTCTGATTTATCAACTGGGCAGCTGTTGTGTCTACGTCGTGTTCATTGCAAATAATTTAAAAAGGGTTAGTAATAAGATTATTTTCTCAAATATTGTTATCGTTATAATATTTTATAAAAGATTCAACGTTGAAAATACGTACATATTTATATTCTCGAACTTATATATTCGAATGTTCCCGTCGATTAATATCGCCGGTAGAGAAAAGGACCAATCTAGGTCAGGGAAACAAACTTCAAGAATGGTATTGCGGATTAGACGTACGTTTTACGTAATTAATACTTATACGTATGAGTCAAGGTGATAGAATTTTCAAATGGGAACCTTTCAATTTTTCAAATTACGATAACCAAATATGGATGCAATCAAAATAATAATTCGATTCGAGGGACTAATGAAATCAACATTTTTCTTGCGTTAGTATTAATTGCATTAGCAAAAAGAGAATGTATGAGTTCAAGAACGTTACAGAAATCGATTACTTAATCGAGACACTAACTCACGTTAGTTCTATTTTTTAAATAACTTCGAAATAGTAAATTGAAAAGATTTTAAATGATTTTCTTTTCTCTCTTTTTTTTTTGTTTTTTGTTTTTTTTTTTTTTTTTTCCTTTTTTCTCAACCTTCGTTCAGTTAAATTTTTATACGTGTACAATATAACAAATCCTTTTCGATACGATCTATTTAACGAACAATGGGTTAGTTTTGTTCGTGCTACGGTTAAATGTAACATGCCATAAGTAGATAGGTGATATACGTAATATAATGGTACTATAGTTATCGTGCCGTTACGACACTAGTTATTACGACAAGTGAATAGAGAGCTTGCGGAAGGCAATGTGCTTGTCGCGTAAACCAGAATCTCGTCTCTCTTTAGTTGATTATACGTGATAAAACACGTGTATCCGTATAAGGAGAAGCGAGGGAAGGGGAGTGGAGAGGAATAGATACATAGATATATACATACATGGACATAAAGACACATAACCATTTACATTATCCCCGGTATCGATGATAAAAATCTAAAAGGGAATTGATTTTATACAAAAATAATAAGAAATATAGAAAGAAAAAAAAAGAATCTATTTCATTCGTGGAATTCGTTTTCGAAAATTTTTAACTTTAACTATTTTGCATTTAATTATATTTTGATTGAATATTAATCTCTGTATAGATCGCATAATTGTTTATAAATGAGATATATAATAAATAAAAAAATTAATATTATGTATGAATATTATGTATGAATATGTACTATGTATATGACATAGGACATATTCATTCATATGTTATACCATATACATACGTATGTATATACGTATGTATGTATGTATGTATGTATGTATGTATGTATGTATGTATGTATGTATGTATTTATTTCGTATATGATAGACCAATTAATGTTGCGACAGATTCGTAAAAAATTTTTCTTCACTTTTTCTTCGTTCCTCGTTCTTCGCATTTTTCCCTTAATTTCCCTTCATTTTTTTACTCGCGAAAGTTTTTGATATCGGGTTAATGCACCTGCAATTGATACGCATGTACTCCAACGGGCATCGGTATGCCCCTCACTCGGTTGTGTAACGTCCGTCGATCGGATCGTGGAAATATCTCTAACGTAACCTATTCCAAAGCCACGTACACGTTATCGTTTAAACGAGGAGATTAAGAAGAGAGTGAAAAAGAAAAAAAAAAAAAAAGAAAAAAAAAAACAAAGATTCGTCTCTCAGATTAAACGAGATTCATGATTTAATATATAATTTTACGTAATAAAATTCACGAACAATATAAGATATATTTTATATCTTAATATAAAGTCGCGATTAACAATTTACTTACAAATGCCATTTTATTTACTTATTTCTTTCTCTTTTACCTTTTATTTTACCTTCTTTCTCCATGTCACTTGTATCATTCTTATTATCGGACGTAATTGAAAATATTCTTTTTCTTTTTCTCTTTTTCTTTTTTAATTATACGCACGTATACATTTTTTTTTGTTCTTTTTTTTTTTTTGTTTTTAATATAACGTCAGTTAATCGCAACAACGCTCTTTTGGATATTTAAGATATTATTATTACTTCTTTCTTTTTTTCTTTTTTCTTTTTTTCCTTTTTTGGATTTTAATAAGTCATTCTCTCCCGTTTCTAGATCAGATCTAATTCCATTGTAAATTTCATCTAAGTATTTGCATACAAGTAGGATCGAGAAATAAATCAAGATAAAAGAATTGGCGCATGTATTAGGGCGTATTCTCTCATATCGCGAGAATTTAATCTCAGAGGACTTATAACATTGTAAACAATTGCAAACTAAAAATATTATCTTAAGTGTTAAAGAACAGACTATTCTTTGCACAATGTATCTATTATATATTTTCTCACGTTTATTCATAGTCTATGAATTTCGTCGATTAATATCGTTGCACATACTTACATTGGTTTTCTATTGAAAAATAATATTCATATCATCGAGATTTTATTATTTTCAAGAAATTTTTTTCTTCAATATGTTATCAAAAAGAGAGAGATAGATAGAGATAGAGAGAGAGAGAGAGAGAGAGAGAGAGAGTGAGAGAGAAAGCTATATAATTGATTTTTTTTTATCTTATTTTTTTATCATTATTTTAATCTTAATAGGATTAAGAATATTATATAATTAAAATATTAATCTTAATAATATTAAAATTGAAATAATATAATATAATATAATATAATATAATTAAAATCTTAAATCTTAATATTATTTCATTTTAATAATCTTAATTAATTGTCAATTATTTAAACACAGTTTACGTTTTAATGATTAATAGACATTAATTACGAATAGTTTTTAAACGTCGTTTAAACAGGTTGCATACATTCGCGATGAGTTTAACATTCTTTACATAATAGTTTAATATACAGATATACATGTGCGTTAAAAAGGCACACCTGATTATAAATTAAAAACGGCCAAATCCAAACGATATTTGCCTTTGAGGTTGTACCAATTGTTTAGAGTTTAGACGATAGGCAATATCAATTGGAGACATTGTGAATCAACGAATGTTAATCGTTTCTTTTCCAAGAAGCATAAACGAATGAAAATATATGTAGATACGTATGCATAAAAGAAGAAGAAGTAGAAGAAGAAGAAGAAGTAAAAGAAGAAGAAGATGTATTACGAATTTAAAACTTGTTTTATGATGAAACATTCATCGAATTTCATTTCAATATTAATGAATGGGATCTATTAGATCTACGCATATGAGATTCTAATAGTTCTTTTATTTTCTTCTTTCTTTTCTTTTCTTTTTCTTTTTTTTTTCTTCTCCTTTTAGACATTTCTTTCATGTCTCATTTTATAATGACACACAACACACACACACACACACACACACACACACACACATATATATATATATATATATGTATAAAGTATGACGATTTTATAAAGATATCATTGTTTTTTAATTCGCTATAATTTTTAAAACTTACGAGGATGATCTTTGATACAAGATCATATAAGATAATAAAAGTTAATTGCGCGCGAGAGGATCATCGTGTTTGAAATTTAAAAATATTTTTATATCATAAAAAAATTTTTATATGCATAAAGGAATTTTATTATTATTATTATTATTATTATTCTTTTCTTTTTTCTTTCTTTTTGGATATATACGTTCGAGAAAGGAAACTGTAAAAAAAAACGAAGTGTATGATAATACTCTACAATTACTTCTCTTTCTTTTTTTCTTCTGTTCTTTTTTTTTTTGTTTCGTCTCATATATATATATATATATATATATATATATATATATATATATATATATATATTTTTCCCTCTCGAGAGGAAAGTGCTAGTAAAGAAGGAAATCGTAAAACGATTTAGTATATAAAGAAATTTCAATCTTACGATCGTTAGAGCGAATTTATTCGAGTGTTAAAAAACAAACAAATAAAAAAAAAAAAAAAAAAAAAAAAAAAGAAACAACAAAAAAAGAAAATAAGAAAAAGAAAGAAGGAAATGAAGAAAGAAAGGAAGAAAGATAGATAGAGTGATAATTAAAAAAAGACTTCTCTTTGATATTTTTAATTTCGAATTATTTATTCATCGTGCTCGTAATCGTAATCAATGATTTACGAGAAACGACAAGACAGAAGATTTGATACGAATGAAAAGGAAAAATATCGAAATAATTAATAAAAAGCCGTCTTTAGAATCGATTAATAAGATATTAACGTTTCATCGTATGTTATTTAAATCCGCACATTTTTTTTCTTTTCTTTTCTTTTTCTTTCTTTTTTGTTTAGTTTGTTTTACATATTCCCATTGAATCACATTGTTAGTTCAATCAACGATCTTTCGTAATGCAATTTGTTCTAATGTAAATTACGTAGACGGTACGCAGAGAAAAAATGAAATGCGTGAATAGATCATTAAAATTGAATTTAAAATTTTCAAAATCATTCATATTTAAAAAAAATTCATATTCTAATAAGATCGAATGAAGATTGAAATTTATATTTTCAAATGAGGAATGAAAAGGAAATGAAAGAAACAAATTAGAAGATACAATTAGGATATAATATGTATGTACGTATGTATATAATAATATTATATATCAATTAAGAAATGTGTTATCCTTGTATCATGGTGTTATGTAATATGAAGGTTAGATGCGTCGATGAGAAATATTATATGTCAAATGCGTATGAGCTTATTTCCGCTTGACCTTGAATACAAGAAAACACATGGACATCTATTCCCGAACACTGACATTTGACTTTTAACGATACGACGTTATCGAATTTATCGTAATTTTCAATCGGCATTTTATTAATCCTCTTTTTCCTTTTCTTTCTTTTTATCTTTCTGTTCTTTTTTTTTTTCTTTTTTTTTTTTCTTTTTTTTTCTTTTCTTTCTTTTTTTTTTACGTAAATCCAAGCATTGGTAGGGAGGGAAAAGAAAATAGAAAGAAAGAAAAGAGACAGAGAGATATAGAGAGAGAAAGGGAGAGGGAGAACTTATCGTTGATTTACTTGGCGAACACGTAGTCATTTACTTTCTCTTTGAGAAATTATACGATAGATTGCTAACCGTGACGACTTTAGTTTCATTCATATTATTTATTTCTCTCTCTCTCTCTCTCTCTCTCTTTCTCTCATTGTCTGTCTGTCTCTTTCCACTCATTTTTTTTCTCCTTTGAACATGAATGCAATCATCTATGAACGTTTACTACTGTTAGATATACGTATGTACGTACATATATATGTACATATATATCCGTTCATGTATGTATGTATGTACGTATGTATATATATATATATATATATATATATATATATATATATATATGTGAGTTAGAGCAACGAGCAATTTCCACAGAATTTCCACACAATTTCCACATCCGACAGTAATTATCCAGTACTCGGGACAACGTGGCAAGCGTAAAGAGAAGGCCACCGCAATCGATTACGGTTGATTATAGTACTCGATGACTGTTAAAATGATTCTTCGAAAGTATGGAATCCGATAAATGTTTTATCTAAATGGAATTAATTGTTTCTTTATAATATTTTTTCTTTTCTTTTCTTGTTTGTTTTCTCTTCTTTCTTTCTTTCTTTTTTTTTTTTTTCTTTTTCCCCCATTCTTCTTTACTTTCAATATTCTTTACATTCGCCGATATGAATTTGTGACGAATAAAAAATTGTCCGATTAAAAATTTGTTCCATCCGAAGATACAAAATTTTTATACGATTACTTATAAAATATATATATTGTAATCCTTTTTTTTTTTTTAATCACTATAAATTCGATCATTCAAATATCTAATGGCAATTAAATCATTAATTGCGTATAAAAGATTTGCAATTTAAATGAATGTTGTTATCGTTATCGTTATCGTTATCGCATTAATAACAGTGTCGTATTAATATTCGACGAATTATTTGATCTAATATATATATATATATATATATATATATATATATATATATATATATATATATCTTAATTCGAACGATAATATTCGGGAGTTAAATTCATAAATTATTTCGATCACTTGAATAAATAATATTTTAAAGATATTTGAATTCGTTCGTATGTATTTTGTAATAGATCATGTTGTTATCTTCAAATTCTCACGTGCATTATATAAATAAACAATTATGAGTAGCATACGATCGAATGCATTTAAAGTGAATCTAATCATTTAATAGGTTCGTCATTCCGGTCAAAGTCACCTACACGTACCTGTGATTATGTACTTATGATAATTTGCTTTTGTCTTTTCGCGGAATTGTATTTTTATTTTCCCTGATATCGTAAAATATTTTTTCTTTTTTCCTTTTTGTTTTTTCCAGAATCTTAGAAATAAGAAAATGACGCTTACTTATTTTTCTCCTTTTTTTTTTCTGTTTTTCTCATTTAGGCATTCGACAGTTTTCTTCCCGATCACGTCAAGATTTATATGACCGATAAAATATACATGGTACTTATACTGTTGCCATTGATATTTATCAATTGGATTAAAAATTTAAAATTTTTGGTACCCTGTTCGAAAGTTGCCACTGTCGCAACATTCGTCAGTTTTAGTATCATACTGTATTACATATTTAAGGATCCTTTATCCTTTGACGATCGTGAACCAATTGGAAAGATCGAAAATTTTCCACTTTACTTTGGCACTGTATTATTTGCTCTCGAAGCTATAGGCGTGGTGAGTTATTTATTTAATCACGTTGCTGTATGATTTTTAATTTTTTTTTTTCTTTTCTTCTCTTTCTTTTTTTTTTTTTGACTCAAAGAAATAATAAAAAAGAAAAAAAGGAAATAATAAGAATTATAATAGATAGATAAATAAATAAATAAATTAATTAATTAATTAATTGATTAATTATACAGATAATGCCATTGGAGAACGAGATGAAGACGCCTAGACATTTTGCAGCTCCATGTGGTATTTTAAATGTTGGTATGGGCACCATCGTCATTTTATACGCCGGAATGGGATTTTGTGGATACATACGTTATGGTAGCGACATCAAAGGCAGCATCACCTTGAATCTTTCGTCTACGGAGGCATTAGCAAAAATTGTACAACTTCTTCTTGCATTGGCCATTTATTTCACCCAACCGATTCAATGTTATGTCGCGATCGATATAGTATGGAACGAGTATCTTAGTTCACGTTTAGAAAAAAATTCATACAGAAAGTTATGGGAATATCTTGTCAGGACTGGCCTTGTACTCATCACAGGTAAATTATGTACACACACACATATATATATATATACATATTTGATTAATGATTATCAATAATAAAATTGATAATGAATGGAAGAAAGTTTTCTTTTTCTTTTTTTCTTTTTTTTTTAAATATGAATTAATTTAATAAGCAAATAAAAAGAAAAAAAGGAAAAAAATAGAAAAGTATATTCAATATGTAATAACTTTTTAAAAATTATTATATATTATATTATATATATATATATATATATATAAAATGATTATATTATTATTATTTCTTTTTCTTTTTTTTTTTTTTTTTTTTACTTTTTAGCTCTACTGGCCATCGCAGTCCCAAGCTTAGAATATTTTATATCGCTATTCGGTGCCCTGTGTCTCTCAGCTCTTGGTTTAGGATTTCCTGCGATCATTCAACTCTGTACATGTTGGAAGGATGCCGATCGATCGACCAAGGCGTTCATGCTTATAAAAAATTTAATCATTGTTGCGATCGGAGTTATTGGTTTGGTCGTTGGAACTTACATGAGTTTACGAGAGATCTTCGAGAAGGTCATATTGAAGAGCACAAATTGATCGATCGATGATTAAGGGAGAAAAAGAAACAAAATAAAAAAAATAACAAGAAAAGAGAATAATTATTCATGAATGAAATTTGACTAGTGAGAGTATAACCGGAATGCTCTCAGTCACGGAGATAGTAACCGGGAATAAAATTGTGATATATATAATATATGTATGTATTTGTACAATCAAGAGGTTCGAATATGTATAATAATATTTTTTCCGTCGTACAGGGATAAAACTAAAATTAACAACTACGTCGTAATATAGAATTTATGAAATTGATCATCGACCTGGACGGCAACAAGATAATTCGATACCCTCGAGAATCTTGGTGCGAGATTAACGATCTTATTATATCTTATTTTTAAAATAATAATAACGATAATAATATTAATAATAATAATAATAATGCGCCGATTGAATCGTGCCGTCGACTACCGAATAGTATCTTTCTTTCTTTCTTTTTTTTTCTCTTTTCGTTTTCCTTTTTGTTCTTTCTTTTTTTTTATTTTTCGATGAAAGCGAGTAAATCAACAAAAACAAAAAAACATAAAGAAAAAGGAAAGAAGAAGAAAATAAATAACACGAGGAATGAAGTTCCCGAAATGCGTCCTATTATTGATGTACATATGTCACTTATACGTGACCAATCGTAAAAAATCTTACACTATGAAGTCGTCGACGAATTATATATATATATATAATATATGTGACAAAGAAAAGAAATAATTCATACTGAGTCGATCGTTTTGATAAAATCTCTGTACATATATCTATTTGTCTCTCTCTCTCTCTCTCTGTATTTCTCTTTTTTCTCTCTCTCTCTCTCTCTCTCTCTATCTCTCTTTCTTTACTACATATGTATATCGAATTTGAGCGATTCTTAGCTCGATCGTGTACGTTGTACGTAAATTTTTTTCTGTTCTTTTTCTGTTTTTTTTTTTTTTGTTTTTTTTTTTTTTTTTTTTTATACTATACTATACTATACTATATTTAATTAATTAACGTAATATCTATGTCACGCTGTGATAACGAACGAGAAAGAAACAATTAAATTATATATATATATATATGTACATACACACATACATAAACACGTACATACGGAGCGTACATACGAACACGCACAAGCACACGCACATACAGGTTTATTTTACGATTCATAGAATCGAACTGATTTTTTAAACGATCAATTATAATCCGATGTGTATAATGTGAGTCGTACGATATTGATAATGTTATAATATATTAGAATTCATTGTGTATATTGTTAATTAAATATGTTTCGAATAAATGGAAAAAAAAAAATAAAAGAAAAAGTAAGAAATAAGAAAAGGGAATTTGGAATAATATTTAACGAAAAAAAAAAAAAAAAAGACAAAGAAAAAAAAAAGGGATGAAGAAAAAAGGAAGTCTTTCTTCATTACTTTCTTCTATTCGTTCTCTTTCGATGAAATTGATTCATTTAAAATACGCGCCAGAAATGAATGAGATATCGATTGGTTCATCGTTCCGTTCGACAGATGGCGCCTGTTATTGGCTACCAATCGTATGGATCGTACAAGAGGGTTGGTCGGTCCACCCTCGTATGAGTTCCAAGGGATAGAGAGGACTGATTACGAAGGAAAAGGCACAAGTGCGATAAATAGATACATTTCAAGATAGAAGAGTTAAATTGAGACATATTGAATTTTTCACTTTCTTCTTCTTCTACTTCTTCTTCTTCTTCTTCTTCTTCTTCTTCTTCCACCTTTTTTTCTTCTTCTATATCAAACCGGACGCATCTAAAACGTAAGATATACATATATATATGTATATAAAAAAAATATATATATATATATATATTTATATATTAGTCTAACGTTTGACTGGATAAATTATTATTTTAGACATCGAACGCACGTGGCAGAGTCGGCTCTCGTTCATCCTCCTCTCTGTTCCTTCTGTGAAAGTGTCATCATTACATTCTTCTTCTTCTACTACAACTACTACAACAACAACTACTACTACCACTACTACTGCATTCTTCTTTTTCTTCTTCTTCTTCCTCCTCTACTACTACATTCTTCTTCTTCTTCTATTTCTACTTCTATTTCTACTTCTACACTTCTTTTTATATTCTACGTGAGCTACGTGATAATCCTAAACGTAAGTTGCGATTCTTGTATAAAATCATGATGCGTGCTCAATAAAGTTCCAGTAATAAAATTGAAAGAGATTAGATGACAACGATAACGAGAATAATCGTTTCAATCGATCCATTTTATGCACCTTAGAGCTCTTTTCGTAGTGGAGAAAGAGAAAAAAAGAAGAGAGAGAGAGAGAGAGAGAGAGAGAGAGAGGGAGAGAGGGAGACTCGATGGCACCAATGATGCTTTAGAATCACAGGAATACTACATATCGAAGGCACGCTATGCACATGCACATATGCACATTATATTATATACATGTTATACATATATACACATTACATTCTTACATTAGATGTATTACCTTCCCTCTCTACGATATCGTTCAAGGCCTATCAATACAATTTCGTCGAAATTATTTCTGTTCGTCAGAATATAATTTTTAAATTTATCGTCCTACATAATATGTATATGATATACATACACATTCATATATATATATATATATATATATATATATATATATATATATAGATATGTATGTATGATAATCATTAATTTTTATTATCCACGAAATAATCCTTCGAAGATTTAGTTACCCTATCATTTCGATTCGCTCATCATCGATGAATGTGCCAACCTTTCTCTTTCTGTTTTCATGGTAGAACGTCAAAATCAATAGGTTTCCTTTCGAACCCGTTGTTGCCCGTGAACACCCATACGTCGCCGTAACGCACCATTTCAACCCTTTATTATGTCATTGAAGACTGCTCTTCATGAGTTGAATCATAATGCATGAACTATATAATGTATATGTATCTGTGAATGTACGTATTGTGCATACGTATATGTGTGTATGTGTGTGTGTGTGTGTGTATATATATATATATATATATATATATGTTTGTGTATGTTAAGTTCAGTAGCTTTACGAATGTGAGCGCGCGTGCGTACATATCTGCATATGTATGCGTTGTGTATATGTCTCTCACTCTCTCTCTCTCTCTCTTTCTGTGTATGTGTGTGTGTGTGTGTGTGTGTGTGTGTGTGTGTGTGTGTGTGTGTGTGTGTGTAAGTAAATGTATTTAAACGAAAATTATTTTCTATTTGAATCTATTGAAAGGGAAAAAAAGGGCGGGTCGGAGCGAGAAGAGGAGAAATAAATTTTTTTCCTTTTCTTTTTTTCTTTCTTTTCTTTTTTTTTTCTTTTTTTTTTTTTTTCTTTTCTAAATATATCTTAGATAATCATTTAAAATTGATTTATCTCATTCGAAATGCAAACAATTCATTCGTTTGAGTTTTGAACACCGTCAATTGGCTTCTTCTATATATTACGGTTTATTTCTTTTCTTTTTTTCTTTTTTTTTTCTTTTTTCTTTTGCCTTTCATTTTCTATTCTCATGTTTGAAAGGATTCGTTGAAATACATACATACATACATATATATATATATATATATATATATACACATACATACATACATATGTATATACAAAGAGAGAGAGAGAGAAAGAGATATATATATATATATATATATAGAAGTATATGTGTATATGTGTATCTTCGATAATTGTCGTCAGGATTTAACAGTGTCTCGGGTGTTAAACGATGTCTAAAAATCTCTTCCGATCGCATACATTTAACGGAAGGCGTTGGAAGTGAGTTTAGTTTAAATCACGTGATCCGCTATACAAGCGAGAGTACCTCGTAGGAAATTAAAGTGTACGTGGTATAGTTGTGGGGCAGTCGCTAGACATCCTCTGTCGCCGACGCATTAGCGTTAGGAAGTTGCCTCTTAAAGATCGAGTTATAAACGGGTGTATCCGACGAGTTATAACAAATTTATTGTATCTGCGGATGTGTTTCATTTGGTAAGTCGACGCGAGAGAGAGAGAGAGAGAGAGAGAGAGAGAGAGAGAGAGAGAAAGATATAGAGTAAGGGAAACGGTATATAAAAGGAGATAACGCAAGAGGTAAAGGACGAAGACTATATGAGAAAATAATTCGACTATGTTAAGATTTTAACATGATCCGGAAAAATTAATAAAGAAAGGAGAAAAAGGAAGAAGAAAAAAGTAAAAGGGAGGAAAACAAAAAAAAAAGAAAAAAAAAAAAGAAAAAAAAATAAAAAGATCAAACGGAAATAAATATAAAAAGGAGAAAGGAGATATTGCGAGTGCGTTGAATGAAGAAATATGAACTTCGTTGAAATTGGGTTGAATTTTGTGAAATTAAGAAAAGAAAAAAAGAAAAAGAAAAAAGGGCTGAAAAGAGATTAAGTTCTTTCGAGATTTACTGTGATAGTAAAAGAGGACCAAAAAGAAATATAAAAAAAAAAAAATAATAGAAGAGAAAGAGAGAGAGGTAGAGAAAAAAATCAAAAAAAAAAAAAAAAAGAAAAAGACATACGACACTTTTGCAAAGATCCAAAGGATCCGAGGGATCATCGATCGACGTTTACATTGAACCAGGCGTGTAAATACAATCAAAAACTATTATTTTCATTTGAAATAAGACGTTCCTAGAAATGAAGTAAAATAATGTACAACAATATCAATCGTTTGCACACCAAGTATAGGATAGTTATACTTTATAACGAATCGTCAATATAAACGCGATACCAATTGAATCAAATAAACGGTTCAACAATTGCATAACGGTTCTCTCTTCTATCGATCTTAATACCATTGCTTACTTCATCGCATTGAATGCAAAATAGGGGTCACTTAATTAACGTTTGACCATATTACTTAAATCGTTGCTTTCGCGAGAAATCATGAAGCAAAACGAAAGAGTCAACCAGATATTACGTTAATTAGAATAAATTCTTATTTGAGAGAGAGAGAGAGAGAATGAGAGAGAGAGAGAGAGAGAGTGAGAGTTTAGATATCACGATCGAGTTTAATTAAGATCTATTTTTTATCGATCCTATCTGCACTGTGAATCGTCGCTGATTTTTTTTTTTTTTTTTATCGTACCAATTTATATAACACGAAGATTGTACGAAGATTCTTTCTCTCTCTCTCTATCTCTCTCTATATCTCTCTGTCTCTCTCTTGCGATTTTAATTAAAAAGATCAATCTGATTTTTCCTCTTGATAAACTTCGATCATTATTGAAAGACGTATTGATTTTTTTCTTTTTCTTTTCTTTTTTTTTTTTTCTTTTTTTCTTCTTTCTCCTCCTCCTCCTTCTCCTTCTCGTATTATTAATAAAATATTGTGTTCAAGCGCGTAAGTTTACACGAGGGATGACGTTGGTTTTCGAAAAGAAAAGAAAAGTGAAGATAAGAAAAATAAAAGAAGGAAAGGAGAGAGAGAGAGAGAGAGAGAGAGAGAGAGAGAGAGAGAGAGAGAGAGAGAAGCAACGATGTCACGAACGTCGGATATAGATATGAAGAATTTTTTCTTTTAATAGTCATATAAATACATACATATATAGTCTCTTAGATTTATCAGACTAATCGTCTAATAATCCATTTTTCATATTTAATTAATATTGATTATTCTGAGCGTAAATATCTACGTTCATGCATAACAAATTGACGAACGGACGATGTGTCATTTCGATAAGTTAAGAAAAGAGTTTATGCAAGAGAGATTGCCAAGTGTTACGCGACTTCAAGAGGTAAGATAGACAGAAACAGAAACAGAAACAGAAACGGAGAGGTATACACACACACACACACACACAGAGAGAGAGAGAGAGAGAGAGAGAGAGAGAGAGAGAGAGAGAGAGAGAGATGACGATGACGATGACGATGATGACGATGATGATGATGATGAGCAAAAATTAATTAGAAAAAAAAAAAAACGGAAGGAAAAAAGGCAAAGAGAAAGAAAAACGATCGAAGAAAAAGAGAAAGAAGATTATTTTGGTTTGGCCAGCACAAAAGTGTTGAAGTGGAGGAGTGGGATGGAGAAAGAAGAAGAAGAGGTGAACGAGGAGGCAATAGCCTAAATATCATGCGTTCGGAAATAACATATGCATCAGGTTAAAATAGTTCATGTCAGCAGTATTCATATCATAAGCCTTGAACCGCCTAAAATTAGTAAAGATGTATATATATTCCAGTGACATTGTTCCTACACATTGTGGGGATAACAACTTGATAGGTTTCCCTAATAGTCTTTCTCTTTCTTTCTCTCTCTTTCTCTCTCTCTCTCTCTCTCTCTCTCAGGAAGTAAGAATTAGGAGATCGATTACAATAAAGCTGCCTGTCGTATCTCGTCCACGAGAGAAAGAGAGAGAGAGAGTAAATAGAGATTACAGCATATCTTCTATACATTGTACCACAATATAGATCACTAAAAATTGATCGTAAAATTGATTATAAATTGATCGTAAAACGGGACAAAATTTTTAATCTACGAATAAAAACGATAAACTTTCGTATTCGATATTTAGGTATTAAAATATTCGATGATAATTCTTATTGTTCTCTTTTTCCTTTGTTTCTATTCTTTTCTTTTCTTTTTACTTTTTCTGATCTTATTAAAAATGTTATCGGAAAGAACTTAATAAAAAGTAATCAACGAGAAATCGTTATATTTAAGATTAATTATTAATGGTATATATATATATTTATATATACATATACTACGAATAACGCGATTTGTGTTTATTGAAAAAGGAAAAAAGATAAGGAAGAAAAAAAAAAAAGATCTCCGTACTAACAATCGATCAATTTTATGCTTCTAATATGCGTTCGTTCCTTTAAAAGAACATACGATGTAATCATTTATGCTCATTCATCATCATACTTCATCGTCCAATTCATTTTATCCAAGTACACTTTGCATATTGCTTATATCGTCCTGCCTATTTTCATCTCATTGTTATTATTATTATTATTATTATTATTATTATTACATAGTTCAGTATGAGAATTAGATAACCAGTAGATTGTATCATTATTTTTTTTTAATGTATTCTATATAAATTTTAACTAATTCTTCAATATGTCGTTGTAATTAATAGGAGGCATTATCGACAGCAACCGAAGATAACCAGTACGTTTATGCGTCAACGGTTGCTGAAGAGAACTTCATTTCCAATTTAACAGGTAAGTTTATATATATATATATATATTCTTTTATATATCTAATCAATATAACATATCGATGTTGATACGAAAAAAAAAAAATCTTCGCAATGTCTATCATATTAACAACATTTCGTTGATATACTTTGATTATTACGATTAATTTTTTTTTTATTACGAAAGAGTGAGAGAGAGAGAGAGAGAGAGAGAGAGAGAGAGAGCAAAAAAAAGAAATTGGAAAATTTCTCTTTCGGGGATGAAAAAAAAAAAGAAAGAAAAAAGAAACGAAACAAAACAAAACAAAATAAATAAATAAAGAACATAAACATAAAAAAAAGGAGAGAAAAAATGGAAATTACGATCGATATATTAATTCGACGAAGCCATTTAAACGATATCTATATCGATATCTATATCGATGATATCGGCTTATGTAGGAAAAAAAAAAAAATGATCTACGCACTGTACGCATCGTATGTACATATATACGGTATGTATGTACGTTGATATACATAGGTATATACAATATATACATATATACATACGTATGTAAAACGGTCTCGTTGCCTCATGATTAATCCATCCATGTGGGGTGGATTCTCGATCTATATTATTGAACATGAGGCGGATGAGGAGTGTGCGGAGTGCCGGAGGGGGTGGGTGGAGCGGGGTGAAGGGGGATGAGGCTGAGGCGAGATGTGCGGGCAATAGAGAAGGGAGAATTGACGTTGAATATAGGCGTGCACTTTGAATATCACGTATGTTATTGGTAAAGACTTAGAAATCTTTCGTGATTCCGTTAGACTGAACTTGGTTAATTCCATGTCCTTGCCTGCTATCTAAGCCAGTTAAGAAGTCGTTAAAGCGGAATCGCAGTCCGGAAACATTCACTGATTGAAGCGGAATCGTTTTAATGCGTTAACATATGTATGTACTATACAGGATGTTGTCTCTTGCATTTTTGCGATTATTATTATTATCATCATCATCATCGTCATCCTCATCATCATCATCATCTTCGTTATTATTATTATTATTATTATTATTTAAAAATAATGAAGGAAAAAATCGGAGACAAAGGAATATCAAAGATTTACTTTCATTAGTAAAAATAATTGGGACTAATTACGATCGATGAAACGATCGAGGAAAGAAAGGAAGAAAAGAAAAGGGAAAGAAAAAAGATTTGTAAGAATCAAAACAATTTAGAAAAGATTAAAAAAGTTATAGATTCTTGTTGGTCTTCCGGATTTGTCCTGATAATTAGTTCCGCGGGAGAAAAAAAAAAAGGAAAAAAAAAAAAAAGAAAAAAAGAGAAAAGGAAGAAAAAGAAAAGGAAAAGAAAATTTTTCGCTATCGTAAAAGGATTTATCTGTTTGATTGTTTTCGTAAATATCATTGAGGAGAAACCAGATAAATAAAGATAGATTGATAGATAGATAGATAGAGATAGAGAGAGAGAGAGAGAGAGAGAGAGAGAGAGAGAGAGAGATACACAGAGTTGTTGAATGAAGATGAAAAATAGGAACATTGTCTCTATTACATTAATATCGCGAGAATGCAATCGCTATGTTATCGCGTTTCTAACGTCCCACGATACTTTATTGTAAAATAAACGACACATTGCATGCAATGCACGATATTAGATGAGACACGATCGTATACGCATATATAAAATGATGGATGGATTAGGTACGATCTATCTGAATTGATTCGATATAATGATATCCATATTTTTGTATTGTTACGAATTACTTTACATTACTTCACGCGATACTGTTTATAATTGTTTTTCTTTCTTTCTTTCTTTCTTTCTTTTTTTTCTTTCTTTTTTTTTTTATATTACGAAAACAAAAAAGAAAACAAAAAAAGGAAAAAAAAATCTTCGCCATTTTGTTTCTCTCTCTCTCTCTGTCTTTCATTGGATGAAGATATTATCAAAAACAAAAAAAAAAAAAAGAGAGAGAGAAATCGGATAATCGTTTGTTTAAAGATTATCGCGATGAAGGTGATAAAAGTAAAAGAATAAAGAGAAAAACGAAAAAACAAAATGAAAAGAGAAAAACGAAAGAAGAAAAAGGGGAGAAAATTAAAAATGATTTAAATCGAGATCGGCACGTTGCAACCTTCAGTTAAGCAAGCTTGACCTAAATTTAATAATTAAGAGCAATCAGTTCCTTCAAAGAATTTGCTAAAGTTGCGTAGATGGATATATGTGTATGTATATATTCGAACGGAATCGCATGATTAAATTGGCATTTTCATCGGAGCCATATTTGTTCTACATCCGCCAATTGATTAAAATTCTAACGTTAGCGTCTGTTAATAAATATAGATTGTATCTTCTTGGTCTTTTGAAGACGAGATAAGTAGAAATAGAAGTAGAGGGGAAGAAGTAGAAGAAGAAGAAGAAGAAGAAGAAGAAGAAGAAAAAAAAAGAATAGTTATTCGTAAACGACGAAAAGTCATTTGTTTTATTTGTTTCTTCGTTTCTCTTTGCTCGTATTGGATAAAAAAAAAAAAAAAAAAAAAGAACGAAGAAAAGAAAACCAAAGACAAAGAAGTAAAGGAAAGAAAAAAGAGAGAAGGAAAGGAAAAAATGGGGGGGGGGGGAGGAGGGGAAAAAAAGAAACAAAAAGAGTAGAACAACAAATTAAACATGGAATATAGTCGATCTGTTATTTTACTTTTGCTCTATCAAAATATTACGCATTTAGTTCGTAAACAATGTAAACGACGTTATTGTTAGTCTTGTTTAGATTAATCCTCTCTTGTTATCGGAATTATTAAATAATCCCGATGAGAGTTTATGGCTATCCTTCGAAACTACTAAAACGTAATGTTATTGGTTCGTTCGATTCAAGGAATACACATTCATTGTTTCTTTCATTCTCAATAAATCTTTATGAACTATTGCATAGAGATTCAAGATGGATAGAGATCACGATCGTGATCTCGATTATTATTCATCTTCTTCTTCTTCTACTTCTACTTCTTCTTTTTCTTCTTCTTCTTCTTCTTCTTCTTCTTTTTCTCTTCTTTTTCTTTTTCTTTCTATTTTACTCTTTTCTATTTTTTTTTTCTCTCTTTTACAGTGACGCAAAGACTCGAACAATAAATTTCTACTGCCATGGAGAAAGCAAAAGGGGAGACAATAAACATGCAACTCATCGATTCTCAAAGTCCATACAAGTAAATTATTTATATTGTTGAAGAGGCGTGATTAAATAAAAAAAAAAAAGAAAAAAAAAAAATGAGAAAGGAAAAAAGAAGGAGAAAAGGAAGAAAAGAAAAATAGCTAAAGAAGAGAAAAAAACAAAAAGAAAAAAGAAAGAAAAACAGAAAAATAAATAAAGACATTATGCGGGCCTGTAACGTTGATTAATTTCAATTTCAGAGTTAACAACGAGATAACAAGTAGTGGTGTAAATACACCGGATGCTCCTACGTCACCGACAGTGTCCGAGGAATCCTATGACCCTCATAAACATCGCAATGTACCGAATCCAACCTCGTAAGTATCATAAAAAAAAAAAAAAGGAAAAGACAAAGAAACAGAAAAAAAGAAAAGAAAAGAAAAAAAAAAAAAACGGAGAAAATACAAAATCTTCAGTCTCTTTTACTTTTTATTTTTGCAATTTTTCTCTTCATTTCCAATTACTTAATGAAAGGATAAACATCAACGTCCATAGACGCAACGACGTTTATGAATTATCATTAATATTTCTAATTAAAAATAGTTTTGTTTTGTTTTGTTTTGTTTTTTTTTTTTTTTTTTTTTTTTTGTTAGAAATAAGAAGAAAAATTTCAATTGATCATTTTTATTTCAATTTTCATATCGCAATACCTTCAATGATAATAACGAATTTTACAATTTTACTTCATATGAACTTATTCCTCGATAAATTATTATTAATTATTCGCAAATAGATATAGGAATTATTATATTTAATATTACAAAAAAAAAAAAAAAATACAAAAAAGAATATATATATATATATATAAAAAATAAATATATATAAAAAAAAATATATATATATATATTTATTTATTTATTAAAATTTATAATGCCATGAATAAGGTTAAAGAAAAAAAAAAAAAGAAGAAAAGGAAAAAAACAAAAAAAAGGTTAACTTAAATTTTTTCTAATTTAAAAATTTTTTATACGATATAACAGATATATAGAAAATGTCATCTATCATAATTTATACTTTTAGAAATGCCGAAACGTTGATACACTTGTTAAAAGGCAGCTTGGGTACTGGTATATTAGCGATGCCAAATGCATTTTGTAATAGTGGCCTTGCGACTGGTGCAGTAGCGACCGTCATTATCGGAACTTTATGTACATACTGCTTACACGTACTTGTCAGGGCGCAATACAAACTATGTAAACGGTTAAGAGTTCCTATACTCAGTTATCCAATGAGTATGAAGTACGCTCTCGAACAAGGTCCTCAATGTATAAAATGGTTCTCACCGTATGCACCGTAAGTATAAAGAATATTTTTTCTGCAAATGTTTTTTTCCTTTAATTTTATATTTTCTTGCCTTTTTTTCTTTCTTTCTTTCTTTTCATCGTTTCCTTCATTTATCCTCCACTTTCTTTTCTTTATACTCTTCTTTATTCTTTAATTTTTTTTTCTTTCTTTTTTAATTAATTAATTAATTAATTAATTAATTTGTTCGTTCGCTTATTTTCTATCATAAAGTGATTGAGCTCGTACGTCGTAAGCCGCACTTCTTTGCTTTTGCACTATTCGCATTTATCGAGTATTAACAATTTGCTAATGAGAATTGAAAGGTTAAAAGAGAAAAGAAATTATAGTGTCGACTATGAGAAAATGAAAAAAAAAAAAAGAAAAAAGAAAAAAGAAAAAGAAAAAAGAGAAGAAAAATATATAATAAATAAATAAATAAATAAATAAATAAATAAATAAATAAATAAATGTACTAACCTCTTCGTTGGCATGCATTTTGTATTTTCACGTTCGAAGGAATCTAAATTAATTGTAGTAAGAAAATATTTTCTTTTTTCGTCGTTCTTCGTTACGTCGTTCGTTGAAGAAAGAGAAAGGAAAAGAGAAAAGAATAAAAAAGAAAGGAAAAGAAAAAAGAAGAAAAAAGAGAGAGAAAAAAGAGGAAACAAGAGAAATGAAAAGGAAAAAAAAAAAAAGGTACCATGGTTGGATATTTCGTTCATAATTACGTGAGATTGCACAAGCGATATCTGTATATGTATACATATGGGTATTTTTTAAGTACCACAATATAAGGCCGATAGTGATGTTACGTTCCGATATTAAAATGCCTGAGTGGTCTACCGGTGAAGTGGACGATTCAATTTTGAATTTTTCTTTTCTTTTCTTTTTTATTTTTTTTCTGTTTTTCTTTTTTTTTTTTTTTTTTTTTTTTTTTGAGCAGCTCGTCTTACTACGAGACTCGACGTTTCATTTTTATTCAATATATTCGATAATATAAACGATTCGATTGAAACGATAAGGATAGAAAAGAGAGAGAAAAAAAAAACGGAGAGAAAAAAGAAAGCAAAAAAAAATTTAAGTAACATATAAACAAATAACGAGACGATAGTGTTTAGAAAATAAATGATATAATAATAATTACGATCACATCTGACTAATAACGCTTTGCTTTATTTCCTATTGTATTGTTTTTATAAAATAATATATTACTAATGGTATAATAGTAAACAGTATATATATAGTGCTTTAGTAATCAAATTTAATATTTTTAATGTATAGCAATCAAACATCTTGGCTTATAATATTTTTTATGACAAGAGATAGCTTGGAATATGAAAACTTTTTTTTTTATTGAACGATTCTATGTACGATATATATATATAAAAAAAAAAAAAAAAAAAAAAAAAAAAAAAAAAAAAAAAAAAATAGAAAAAGATAATAATAAAACATTTTTTTCTAACGTTCACACAACGTGCCAGCAGAGAAAATCATACTAACTAATCAAGCTTATTACGTCATCGTTAAATACCATCATTGAGAGAAGATTAGAAAAGTCGATCATAATTAATACACGATTAAGAGCATGTTGCCTATATAGTAACGTTATTGTTGTTGTTGTTGTTTGTTTTTTATTGTTGTTTGTTGTTGCTATTACGATGAAAGAAAGAAAAAAAAAAAATAAAAAGAAAAGAAGCATCGATAACAGAGAGCAACAAAAAAGGATTCTTATTACAAAAACGAACGTGCGAAATATCGATCATTTACAAATAAATAATGGCACATTTTTAATTTGCTTTAACATTTTTTTTTCTTTTTTTTTTTTTTTTTTTTTTTAACATTTCTCACAAAACGGTAAAAATATAATACGAAGAATGATATTATTTTCAGAGGACTAGTAGATGGATTTATGATAACATATCAATTGGGAATTTGCTGTGTTTACATATTATTTGTAGCCAGAAATATAAAGCAGGTAAATCAAATAGAAAGTTATATGACAGATTTGATAAATAAAAGTTTATATTTATTTTGTCGAAGCTGAGAATGATTAAGAAAAAAAAAAAAAAAAAAAAAAAAAAGAAAAAAAAAAAAAAAAAGAGAGAGAGAAAAGAAAAGAAAAAAGAAAAGCAGTTTGAACGAATCAAATAGAGATATAATACATTTCTTTTTCTCCTTTTATTTTTATACATACATATACATATATATATATATATATATATATATATATATATATATATATATACTTCATTAATAAATTAAAAATTTTGTGATGACGAATTAATGACGAAAAATTCATAAACATATTGACGATAAATTTTATTTTGATGAACACACAGGTGGCAGATCAGTATTGGGAACCATTGGATATAGAAATCCATACGTCCATTTTGTTGCTTCCGCTGATATTAATGAACTACATTAGAAATCTTAAATTATTGGCGCCATTTTCTACGTTAGCCAATATAATAACCTTCATTGGATTGGGAATGATAATAGCTTACATGTTCGAGGATTTACCAAGTATGAGCGATAGACAAATGTTTGGTAGTGTTAGAAGTTTTGCTCTTTACTTTGGTACGACATTGTTCGCATTGGAAGCCGTCGGTGTGGTGAGTTTTTCTTTTTTCTTTTTTTTTTTTTATCAATCCCTTGTTTTCTTCTTTTTTTTCTTTTTTGCGTTTTCTCTCTATTACTTTATTTTTTTCATTCCTTTTTTCTTTTCCATTTAATATCATTATTATTATTATTATTATTATTATTATTATTATTATTATTATTATTATTATTATTATTATTATTTTTTTTTTTTTTCTTCCTCTTTTCTTTCATTTTCAATATTAGATCGACCGGTTGTAATATACATGGTGACGATCGATTTATCGTAAATATTATTTATCTGAGATCATTGAAACGTGAGATAACCCACGGGGTTATAGAAGATATCAGAAATAGTCGATACACGATGAACGGATTCAATGACACCGACTTGTAAATTATTAAGTGCTCTCTTATAACGGGTGTCTCTCATTTCATTTCTTTTTTTTTCCCTTCTCTTTATCAATTTTATAAATACAGTTTAAATCTATCGGAATCTTTGATAATAATTGATAATTATTGAATGATAATCTATTCGAATAATTATCAATGATAATTTATAATCTCGTGATAATTGACCGTACCTAAAAATAATCTTTCAATTCGATCATTAATTTGAATAATTTTCATTATTCAAATTGGATACCCAGTATATATTCGTGTATGCTCGAGAGCGCGGCATTGGAGAAGACACATTAGCAATGTATCGCACCAATGCCCCTGTTATTACTTTAATAATGTACCATGATTACTTGAAAATATCCCAGTGGTTCTCAAACAATATAATCATACATTACAGATAATAGCTTTGGAAAATAATATGAAGACCCCGCAATATTTTGGAGGATATTGTGGTGTTCTCAACATTGGTATGACGGTTATCGTAACTCTCTACATTCTTATGGGTTTCTTTGGTTATTTGAAATATGGAACGGCAGCTAAAGGAAGCGTTACGTTTAATTTACCGAAAGATCAAGTGTAAGTATTTATTATGTGAATGTTATCGAGAAGAAAAAAAAAAAAAAGACAAAATAATAAAGTGAGAAAAAAAAACAATAATAGTAATAATAATAATAATGATGATGATGATGATGATGATGATGATGATGTAGATGATGATGATAAAATTAATAGCATGTTAAATGAAAAGTACAAATATTTTTTATCTTTCGATAGGATGGCTCAATCTATTAACATAATGTTTGCGATAGCAATTTTTATAACTTACGCGTTACAAGGATACGTACCTGTTGAAATAATCTGGAAGACTTATCTTGATCAACGTATACAAAATCATAAAATCTTTTGGGAATACGTTTGCAGAACTCTCGTTACATTGGTAACGTGTAAGTATTAATTCATTAATCAATTAATCGATTAATCGTTATTTCGAATGTTATTAAGTTAAGAATTATTCAAATGCTTCTTTCCTTTTCTCTCTCTCTCTCTCTCTTTTTCTTCTTATCCTTTATCGTATCGAATGAAAATTTAAAAAATTAGAATAAAATGAATCGTACGATTGCAATAGAAATACGAAAGATCATTAAACGATAGATTCGTCTAATAATATTTTATAAAATTTTTCTAAAGAAAAAATATTAGAAAATATTCAGACATTGTAATACCTTATTATTATTATGTCTTATTCTTTAAAAAAAAAAGGATATTTTAAAAAATTTAACGAATCGTCATTAGTTATCCTCGTAGTATTCAATTTTGATGAAAATTATAATAAATTAAGAGGAAACAAAAAAAATGAAAGAGAAAAAAAGGGAAAATGTAATTGGTAAGAAAATAATTCATTCTGATTGAATAATCATTGATTATTATACATTAAAGGGGTGTTAAAAATTTTGTAAAAAGAATTAAAGAAATAATCAATTAGTATGAAATAATCAATCATTAATCGTCTATTTGCTCATTTAATAATTCTTTCGTTTTTTTCTAAGAAGAAGAAGAAGAAGAAGAAAGGAAAAGAGATGAGAAATATTAACAAATTGTCATACTTTTTATATTATAATTTAGTCGTTTAAAAAAAGAAATTTAAAAAATTGAATGCTAGTCACCAGTTATATCCTCGTGATATTCAAAATTTGTGTAAAATTAAAAAGAAAAAAAAGAAAAAAACGAGAGAAAAGAAAAAAATAACTTAATCGTTAGAAATCAATCAGCGAAAAGTTATGAACTAATCACAATATAAAATAATTCGTTTATGATAAATCTAATTAATTAATATTTATTATTTGCAGTTACGTTGGCGATCACTATACCAAGATTGGGTCTGTTCATATCTCTTTTTGGAGCCTTATGTCTATCTGTCCTTGGTATAGCCTTTCCAGCCATAATCGAGATATGCGTATTCTGGCCAGACGAATTAGGCCCATTCAAATTACTCCTAGTTAAGGATCTCTGTTTGATATTATTTGGTTTGATAGGTCTCGTTGCTGGAACTTACGTCAGTGTAGTCGAAATTATAAAATCATTTAATCCTGATGCCATAGATCAGAGCGATTAAAATTTGATCGATTGAAATTTCTTCTAGAGAAGAAATAAGAACAAAAAGATGAAAATGAAAATGAAAGAGAGAGAGATAGAGAGAGAGAGAGAGAGAGAGAGAGAGAGAGAGAAAGAGAGAGAAAAGGATTGGCACGCAAACGTAAAGCTTTTTCAATATTTAGAGAAGAATCACGTGCCGTAGATATAATTAATCAATAATGTACCTTCTTATACGTATAATATGACAAGAGAGAGACTAAGAATCTCAAAGCATTCGGGAAATGCTTCTTATATCACCGCCATTAGTATACTTAGACTGTTTGAATCTCTAAGACGATAAAAATTACTTTGTAGAGATATTATATATATATATAATATATATATAATATATTATATATATATATTATATATATATATAATAGAGATGCGATTTTAGTTAGGATAGATTGTTAATTGTATGCGTTTTAACGATCCCGATAAAATGAAAGATATATAACATTGCTTCGAAACTGTGATCGAAAATTTCTATTGACGCATTCGCTTCGCGAGAAGAGAGATCGATCCATTTTTCTTTTTTATTATGTATATCTTTGTGTTTTTTTGTTTCTTTTCTTTTTTTGGATTTTTTATTACTTTCTTTTTTCTTCTTCTTTTTTTTTTTTTTGATTTTATTTTTAACTAATAATAAAATAAAAGAGAGAAAGAGAGAGAGAGAGAGAGAGAGAGAGAGAGAGAGAGAGTAAAAAGTAATTAGGTAAAGTAAAAGAGAGAGAAAGAGAGAAAAAGCGAGAAAGTTAAGAAGAAAGAGAAAGAGAAAGAATTGTTATTACTGTTGTTGTTATTATTGTTATAAAAGACTATGCGA